>NC_091217.1:5123337-5170837 GCF_040958095.1 Procambarus clarkii | reverse complement strand
TGTGTATGCCACCTGATCCTGGTTCCTTTCATGTGGAAACTTCTTTAGTATTTTGTACGACGTGATCATATCGTCCTTCGCATTAGTTCTCTCCCTTGTCATTGGATCCGGATAATTTAATCCTTCCGCGTATCTTATCTCTTCCAGACCCGACACCACTCTGTTGACAAACCTTTAAACTCTTATCACGAGTTGGTGTTCACAGATAAATGAGAGGTCCAGGCTGGCTTGAGCTCTCAAGGTCTGGGTTTATCATAAAAAAAAGTCAAGTGCAGTTCTGAATAATTCATTATATTCAAGATTCGGAAGGCAGTCTATAAACGCGTGAAAGCATTGCATGTTCCGCTGATGATATGCTGTTTGGATGTGCTCCAGGATGCAAGTTTGGTAGTGTAAGGTTCTACTTACAGCGGCCATTGGTACTTGAGAGCTGTTCTCCCGTCAGGCAGTAGGTTATTTCTGACCTATATTATATCTGCTATTTTTTTCCTCATATACTTAGTATCATTACCTTACACGTGTAAGGTTGAACTCTAGGGGTCACTTGATGGGTCAATTCTGCTGTCTGTCTCCTGAAGCAGTTCGTATGTGCACTCACTCACACACCACAAACACCCATATAATTCGCGCTTTTAACATAAACTCTCCAATGTTAACACAATGCTACGCTGTCGGGAATATTTTTTGCAACAACCGATGCAATCTCTTGCATTCAGCAGGCCTGAGTTACATTCATTTTCCGCGTTTCAGATGCCATAATCTCGTTAGCACAATTACGCAAGCCTAAAGTTAAAATATGCATATCCATTTCCATTTATAATTTCCTCCGATGTTCGTTCACAAAGGCCCGGCCCCCAGACAGGTCTTCAAGCCCCGGCGTAGAGCCACGTTCTTTGCTGGAGTGATCGGCCCAGAGATTAATTCAGACGGTGATTCGGCCAACTAATATACCTGAATTTAGACAATCCTTGTGAGGAATACTGTGTATTATGTGTTATTCCCAGAGAGAGAGAGAGAGAGAGAGAGAGAGAGAGAGAGAGAGAGAGAGAGAGAGAGAGAGAGAGAGAGAGAGAGAGAGAGAGAGAGAGAGAGAGAGAGAGAGAGAGACAGAGACAGAGACAGAGAGAGAGAGACAGAGAGAGAGAGAGAGAGACAGAGAGAGAGACAGAGAGAGAGAGAGAGAGAGACAGAGAGAGAGAGAGAGAGAGAGAGAGAGAGAGAGAGAGAGAGAGAGAGAGAGAGAGAGAGAGAGAGAGAGAGAGAGAGAGAGAGAGAGACGTAACGAGACAGAAATAAAAACATAAAGAAACAAGAATTACATTTCCTGGATGCCATATTCAGATACGAAGCGACAGAAGTCTGGCATAGACTCCTGGAGCAAAGGCTCGTGGTGTGTGTGTGTGTGTGTGTGTGTGTGTGTGTGTGTGTGTGTGTGTGTGTGTGTGTGTGTGCGTGTGTGTGTGTGCGTGTGTGTGTGTGCGTGTGTGTGTGTGTGTGTGTGTGTGTGTGTGTGTGTGTGTGTGTGTGTGTGTGTGTGTGTGTGTGTGTGTGTGTGTGTGTGTGTGTGTGTGTGTGTGTTTTGTGTGTTTGTCGTCGTGTTTTGTGAGCGTTCTACCGTGTGTGAACCCGGGTAGACCAGCGTTCATCTCCCGGACCATCACGATCCAACCCTCCAGCAAATATCTCCCTGGACTCTGATGTCGAGTATATATATGCAACATTTTCTCCTCCCGAGCGAGCTGCCTTACCCTCCCACTGAGATAATACCGTGAGTCTGGATTGCCTCGAGCCCAGGAGGAGGTCGTCAAGGACTCTCCATTATCCGAAATTGTCTCCGTTATCAATTTCTCGCCAGTTTTGGATTCCCCCTTGCGCGAGGAAGCTGAATCTTGTTTCATACACGACTTGAGGGCTGGTGATTGGTGGCGTCTTGTTGCTCCTGGCTGGCGGTGTCTCAATTTAGTTGTATATATGTATATATGTAATTCCAGCTATTTCTTTCTTTTCCTATAAGGTGAATGGGGTGTTTTTAATTGCCTCGGGGACTGGGCGGTCTCTTCTGATACGCATTGGTGTAGTTGAGGTCGGGTTTACGAGCGCCTGCAGAAGTCTGGTGTCGATTTAACGACTTCGAGGCTGACGGGTCTCATGTTTATGTGGGATATATTGGGCCCTCTTGCGCCGGCCTCCTCCTTCTCCTTCTTTTGGTGGCTGCTGATGACCTCCCGTGGTGAGATCACCTTGGTGAGGTGATGCTCCGGGATGCTGTGGTGAGATGAGGCTCCGAGATGTCCTGTAAAGCCGACACTGCAGGATGCTAACATGCATCTATGTCGCATGATGAACACCCTATAGTATATATACCATAGGCCATACACACACACACTAATTATCTCTCTCTCTCTCTCTCTCTCTTTCTCTCTCTCTCTCTGTCTCTCTCTCTCTCTCTCTCTCTGTCTCTCTCTCTCTCTCTCTCTCTCTCTCTCTCTCTCTCTCTCTCTCTCTCTCTCTCTCTCTCTCTCTCTCTCTCTCTCTCTCTCACCTGAAGTCTGTTGTTGATGGAGCTGACAGCATCTCTGACAGCATCAGTGACCTGGGACAGATCCTGGTGCACAGCGGCCTGTGGGTAGTCCTCAGAGTCCTGAAGGTCAGGCCTGCAGGAAGCAACGGAGCGTCGTTAGCACCCTAAAAAATACTTTAGGTCACGACTTGTTAGTCGAGTGACGGGGAGGATGTAAATGTATAGATTAAGATGATGACGGAGATTAGGGGTTACACAGGTTCTTTGAGGGAGCGTGCTTGGAGGGGTATTGTACAGAGCACTTAAGGGATGATGCTATACACGCCGGTGCCGCTACAGCGCCTCCTATAGGGGGGGACCGTGTCCCCCGTGAAGGCATTAATATCCACATCCGTCTCTTCAACACCTCCCTCAGGAGACGCAGGAGAGGAGGACGACAGTCAACATGACGGCTCTCGCAGATGAGAAACGGGCGCCAGGGAGACTTTGATGTCAGGCGCAGCGGCTTGTTCCGGAGAAGAGAGAGAGAGAGAGAGAGAGAGAGAGAGAGAGAGAGAGAGAGAGAGAGAGAGAGAGAGAGAGAGAGAGAGAGAGAGAGAGAGAGAGAGAGAAGGAAGAATAACCATGTCTGTGCACCAAACACATCATATAGATGGATGTAGTAAGCGTTCAACATTTACAAAGACTTACTGAATTGGATCTGAAATTGAATGTTATCCCGTGAGTGGCACAGAGACATAGGCACCACCGGGGAGGAGGAGGAGGCACAGCTCTCGGTACATCTGTGCCACCAAGTCGCTATATACAGAGGCGGAAAGTGGGGGAGGATGAAGATATTTTCAATAGAGGAGTTTCCAGGCTGATCTGAGAAATGCCTCAATACAGATATTACCAAGATATTCGTGTATACTTAAGACAAAACAAATTCCTTAAACATACACATTTCTCGATAATCTATACTCAGTTCACAGCGAAAATGGGGGGGGTGGAATATTTTGGAATAATATGTGATAAGGTTTGGAAGTAATGATAGAGAATTGACATTTTTTTGAGGGGGGGGGGGGGGGGAGTGTTTGGGGGGAGGAGGGGGTGATTGGGGGAAAGGGGAGGGGGGGGAACACGATCTCGTGACATCAGTTGTGATGTCACGTGGCATATGGCAGATGTCAAAACATATATTACAATACAGCATAACTATTACAACAATGACGTCATATATGGAGTGATTAGACTGTTGTGTGCTTCAGTTAGTATACAGCTAGATACTTGTGGAAAGATTTTGTGTGAAATGGAGACAAAATATATTATGCTCTTATAGCATATATATATATATATATATATATATATATATATATATATATATATATATATATATATATATATATATATATATATATATAAACATGAGGAATAAGCAATATAAATTGTGAGGAACAAATACCTCACAATTTTCGTGAATTATATAAAGATACTGAAATAATTAATATCAGAATTTATCCGTGTTTGTGTATAAGTAGATGCCAAATGATAGATGATAAGTAGATGTCGGTAGATAAGTAGATGACATATGTTAGATGATGTCGGTAGATAAGTAGATGGCATATGTTATATATAATGGTCACATGTTTAATTATGACACATGAAGCCAAGGGAACTCAAGCTTCAGGGATGGTAATAGAAGCTATGGCATCAAATGTATCCTAGGTGAGTGTGAAGCCCCGTCTAATGTCTCCTAGGTGAGTATGAACTCCCGTCTAATGTATCCTAGGTGAGTATGAAGCCCCGTCTAATGTATCCTAGGTGAGTATGAAGCCCCGTCTAATGTATCCTAGGTGAGTATGAAGCCCCGTCTAATGTCTCCTAGGTGAGTATGAACTCCCGTCTAATGTATCCTAGGTGAGTGTGAAGCCCCGTCTAATGTATCCTAGGTGAGTATGAAGCCCCGTCTAATGTATCCTAGGTGAGTATGAACTCCCGTCTAATGTATCCTAGGTGAGTATGAACTCCCGTCTAATGTATCCTAGGTGAGTATGAAGCCCCGTCTAATGTATCCTAGGTGAGTATGAAGCCCCGTCTAATGTATCCTAGGTGAGTATGAAGCCCCGTCTAATGTATCCTAGGTGAGTATGAAGCCCCGTCTAATGTATCCTAGGTGAGTATGAAGCCCCGTCTAATGTATCCTAGGTGAGTATGAACTCCCGTCTAATGTATCCTAGGTGAGTATGAAGCCCCGTCTAATGTATCCTAGGTGAGTATGAAGCCCCGTCTAATGTGTCCTAGGTGAGTATGACCCCCCGTCTAATGTATCCTAGGTGAGTATGAAGCCCCGTCTAATGTATCCTAGGTGAGTATGAGGCCCCGTCTAATGTATCCAAAGCCACTAGGACACACCGTCTAATGTATCCAAGACGACTAACAGCGACTAGAGCGAGAGCAATAGCCAAAAAAGTCGGTACTAACGCCGCCGAATTTGTACCAATCCCTTCAATACACACATTGAAAAGTAAACAAAAGGGCCCATTAACCTGTTTCAGTGTTGTTACTAATAATAGACAATGGTTCACTGAGTTTAATCCATGTTACGTGAGACATATTCCGGGTGCACTTGAGGTCAATGTGGGGTGTGAAGAGCACGAAGAGGCTCTTGTGGATTGAGGACAAGGTGGTCAGGTGTCTACAATGGATCTTCATGGGTCAAATATCAGGTCAAGCAGGCAGAGGGGAGGGGGCTTTATAAGCTAGAGGAGAAGTGATTAAATGAGGTCATCCTCTTAGAGGTCAGGTCAGGGAGCTGAAGAAGACTTGGAATACTTGACAAAAGAGAGAGGGGGGGGTTAAAGGTTTATTTTTGTGGTATGATATTAGAGTCAGACTTACTGACTGACTAGTAAGTCTATTGTGGTGTTGAACAAAGTATACTCTCAGTGTATGGCCCAGACTCGGGGGCATACTTCTCGTGCCTATCATATCCGGTACTCACGCCATGTTGTCCTGGGTGGGGCGGTGATCACTGCGGTGAGGCAGTGACCTGTCCAGGGCGGCCAGGCGGGTGTCCAGGCTGGCCACCTGCTTCACTGTAACGTAACCACAAGAACATGAGGTTGTTTACAACTCATATCCTTGCTACAAAAGTTCAAATGAGGTCTTTTTAAGAATAATTAGTCGAGTTTCTGGAGTTAATGAGTCAAGTTTAATCGCGGAAAACCTGCAGCTTGTCCTCATATATCCAGCCCGTCCTCATAACCCAGCCTGTCCTCATATATCCAGCCCGTCCTCATGAACCCAAATCATCCCCATAAACAAAGAGGCAAATGCTCGTTAATGTAGCAGCCAAACACCCTGTTTATGAAAGTCCCTTTACAAACGACTTTAACAACTGATGCTGTTCGAATATCTCTCGAACAGTTCTTGCTGACGACCTGTTCGAATCCCACCAACAGGCAAATGCTTCACCCACGCACTACAAATATAAAGAATTGCCAACAGAACCTAAGACACTTAACCCAATCTAATCTACGCGTAACTCTACACCAAATTCTAATTGCATAATTTACAATACCATTTGAGAAAATGATGATTTGGAATACATAGTACGTTATCTTGAGGTTATCTTGAGATTATTTCGGGGCTTTAGTGTCCCCGCGGCCCGGTCCTCGACCAGGCCTCCACCCCCAGGAAGCAGCCCGTGACAGCTAACACCCAGGTACCTATTTTACTGCTAGGTAACAAGGGCATAGGATGAAAGAAACTCTGCCCATTGTTTCTTGCCGGCGCCTGGGATCGAACCCAGGACCACAGGATCACGAGTACAGCGTGCTGTCCGCTCGGCCGACCGGCTCACCAGCGTTACAGTGGATGAATGCGGGGTTGGGGTTCGGTGGCAGCTTAGACGAGCATATAGTCTGACGACGAGGTGATACAGTCATATTTATTTGTAATTGAGATACAAAAAATATATTTTGTATTCCATTGCGCGAGAAATATTAAGGAATAGAGTCTTGGGGGGCGGTCGCTATTTGGAAGTACCTGGTTTAAAGCACCCGGTTTAAAGCCCCTGGTTTAAAGCACTTGGTTTAAAGCACCCGGTTTAAAGCCCCTGGTTTAAAGCACCTGGTTTAAAGCACCCGGTTTAAAGCCCCTGGTTTAAAGCACCCGGTTTAAATAACCTGGTTTAAAGCCCCTGGTTTAAATCACCTGGTTTAAAGCACCCGGTTTAAATCACCTGGTTTAAAGCACCTGGTTTAAATCACCTGGTTTAAATAACCTGGTTTAAAGAACCCGGTTTAAAGCACCCGGTTTAAAGCACCTGGTTTAAATCACCTGGTTTAAATAACCTGGTTTAAAGCACCTGGTTTAAAACACCCGGTTTAAAGTACCCGGTTTAAAGCATCTGGTTTAAATCACCTGGTTTAAAGCACTTGGTTTAAGGGACCCATTTTAAAGCATCCGGTTTAAAGCACCTGGTTTAAAGCACCCGGTTTAAAGCACCTGGTTTAAAGCACCCGGTTTAAATAACCTGGTTTAAAGCCCCTGGTTTAAATCACCTGGTTTAAAGCACCCGGTTTAAATCACCTGGTTTAAAGCACCTGGTTTAAATCACCTGGTTTAAATAACCTGGTTTAATGAACCCGGTTTAAACCACCCGGTTTAAAACACCCGGTTTAAAGCACCTGGTTTAAATCACCTGGTTTAAATAACCTGGTTTAAAGCACCTGGTTTAAAACACCCGGTTTAAAGTACCCTGTTTAAAGCATCTGGTTTAAATCACCTGGTTTAAAGCACTTGGTTTAAGGGACCCATTTTAAAGCATCCGGTTTAAAGCACCTGGTTTAAAGCACCCGGTTTAAAGCACCTGGTTTAAAGCACCCGGTTTAACGCACCCGGTTTAAAGCCCCTGGTTTAAAGCACCTGGTTTAAAGTCCCTGGTTTAAAGTACCCGATTTAATGCACCCGATTTAAAGCACCTGGTTTAAAGAACCTGGTTTAAAGCACCTGGTTTAAAGCACCCGGTTTAAAGCACCCGGTTTAAAGCACCCGGGTTAAAACACCCGGTTTAAAGCACCTGGTTTAAAGCACCTGGTTTAAAGCACCCGGTTTAAAGCACCTGATTTAAAGCACCTAATTTAAAGCACCTGGTTTAAAGCCCCTGGTTTAAAGCACTCGTTTTAAAGCCCCTGGTTTAAAGCACCTGGTTTAAAGCACCCGGTTTAAAGCCCCCGGTTTAAAGCACCTGGTTTAAAGCCCCCGGTTTAAAGCACCTGATTTAAAGCACCTGGTTTAAATCACCCGGTTTAAAGCACCCGGTTTAAATAACCTGGTTTAAATAACCTGGTTTAAAGCCCCCGGTTTAAAGCACCTGATTTAAAGCACCTGGTTTAAAGCACCCGGTTTAAAGCACCTGGTTTAAAGCACCTGGTTTAAAGCACCTGATTTAAAGCACCTGGTTTAAAGCACCTGGTTTAAAGCACCTGGTTTAAAGCACCTGGTTTAAAGCCCCCGGTTTAAAGCCCCTGGTTTAAAGCACCTGGTTTAATGCACCTGGTTTAAAGCCCCTGGTTTAAAGCCCCCGGTTTAAAGCACCCAGTTTAAAGCCCCTGGTTTAAAGCACCTGGTTTAAAGCACCCGGTTTAAAGCCCCTGGTTTAAAGCACCTGGTGGCCTATTTATGTTATGCAAAGCCTGTAAAGAACGATTAATAACCAACCTCCTTTAATACATATACAAATGAGTTACGTGAAGGATCTTTCAATGATTTTCCCAAGTACCGCACTTGAGGCTTAGTTAATGAGTCTTTACCCGGGCCCAGTGACGACAGACTTGTGAAGCAGCTCTCCTGTGACGCTGGCTTCATCCCTTGCCTGAAGCCTCCTCAAGTTCTTCTGTTTCTCTCGTTTTATTGGTCAACGAGCATGTGGACTCATCAACAGAGGCCAAATGCTCGTTAATCTAACCCCCTTCCGCCCTAACCCCCCATCCCCCCTGAGTTTATGAATGAAAACCCGGTTTATGCACGATACACAACTGGTGATGTTCGAACATTTTCTCGAACACAAATTCGATTACGACCTCTGTTCGAATCGCAACTTTGGAAATGCTTCATCCACGTAGTACAAATACAGATAATTTCCAACAGAACTAACTCAACCAACGCCTAAATATGCACAATATGCTAATATAATATTATTAATTTATATTTGAGAAGGTTAATGTTTTGAATGAACACAATGTTAAAATTGGTGAATGCGTTTTTGGGGTCGGCCGCTGGATGGAATGAAGACAGCTTGAGGATAGGGTTATGCTGCTGCTTGTACAAATTACTTTCATTAAGTAAAATTTTAAATGCAATAATAATTGGGATAAACATAAAATACAGATACTTTATGTTTACTTTAAAAAGATATATATATACCTGTTTAAATCAATAATGGTGAGTCAAGTTGGACAGGGGACAGAATATATCTTTTTATATGTCTACTCATCTCACAAGTTTCTTGGAATATATGCCTCAAAGTGTTTGATATAGGTAATCTTTAATTTGTAATTTTGTGTTCACACACACACACACACACACACACACACACACACACACACACACACACACACACACACACACACACACACACACACAGACTGAACAATGTCCTATAATCCGCTTTTATCTAATCTTCCACTGTACCTTTTCCATTCTACCTCCTACCCCAATCCTTCCTTTTCCATATGCTTTTCATTCACCTTCTATCCTCCTCTCCTCTGTACTAGTTTTGCTTCTTATCAATAACTTTCTCTTTAACTTTCTCTAATCTCTTTCTAATTGACCTTCTCTTCTTCAATGTTCTTTCTCTCTTGCTTTCTTACCCACGTTTAATTCTTACTCTTTCGTTACAATTTAAGAGTATTCTTCCCTTCCACAAATCTCTCTCTCTCTCTCTCTCTCTCTCTCTCTCTCTCTCTCTCTCTCTCTCTCTCTCTCAGATACTCCTCCATCTTCCCTTCCCTCCCCTTCCCTTCCTCTTCAACATTCCCTTTTCCACGCATTATCACCTTTCCCACAAGACCAGTCTTTTTCGCCTTGCCTTTTCCCACCGCCCTTTCCCCTTCCTATCACACCCTCCCATTTCCCCCACCAACCTCCTCCTGCTCCTCTCCCACTCACCAAGTTCCATGGTGTTCCTGGAGATGTCTCCCACAGCAGCACGGAGCTCCCCATACTCCGTCAGTAACTTGCTCTGTATATGTTCCAACGTTCCAAGCTGCAGGAAAGAAATTAAGAACGTATATATATATATATATATATATATATATATATATATATATATATATATATATATATATATATATATATATACATATACATATATATATATATATATATATAAATATATATATATATATATATATATATATATATATATATATATATATATATATATATATATATATATATATATATATATATATGACGTGATACATAGCACAAACACAAAGCGAAAACACATAAATACAAGAGTTCTTAAGTAGGGTTAAAAAATTTATGTATATAAAACTCCTTCAGCTTTTTTTTTTTGACACCATCACATGAGCTGGTTGCCTAGGTAACACAGCTGGTAGTGATAGGGGATAGGGGAGGGAGGGAGGGAGAGAGGGAGGGAGGGAGGGAGGGAGGGAGGGAGAGAGAGAGAGAGAGAGAGAGAGAGAGAGAGAGAGAGAGAGAGAGAGAGAGAGAGAGAGAGAGAGAGAGAGAGAGAGAGAGAAGGGGGATAGGGAAAGTCTGGATAAGGATTCTGAATCAGGCATCATAGTGGAAACTGAATGTGTGTGTGACTGCAGCAAGGAAGTGTAAACAACCGAGTCCTGCATGCAACTGACTGGTAGACTGGTAGACTGGTAGGTGAAACAACTCACCAACCTACCCCCCTCCCTCACCTAATACGTCTCATTTCCAACGCAAATCACCCACTTCGCGAAGAATATGACGTAATAGATACAAAATAAATCACCTTAAATCATACGTTTACCACACTACCGACGCTGGTAGAATCTACCAGTCTACCAGTCCGGTGTGTGTGAGAGAAGGCGGGGGGGTAGACCTAATACCTGGCGGTGGATGTTGTCGGTGAAGGTATCAAGTCTGACGAGCCTGAGGGCGGTGTCGAGGGGCTGCAATTGCACCTCCAGGGCTTGGTTCACCACCTGCTGGAGCTCCGCCAGGGACACCTTGCGCCGCCCTCCGCCGCCTCCGCCCGTCGTGCCTTTGGAAGGAAACCAGATAACAACCATTAGCTAGCTTCAAATAGGTGAGTACAAATAGGTGAGTACACACACACACACACACACACACACACACACACACACACACACCACACACACACACACACACACACACACACACACACACACACACACACACACACACACACACACACACATACACACATACAGAGGGGGTCTAAGATTCTAAAAGCAAAAATCTGAATTTTAAACACTTATTTTACAAGAAATGAAGGCACGTTGTATCATTGAATTGCTCAACCGACAGTTTGAAAGGAGGAATCCGAGAGCTGGAGCTCGATCTTGTAAAGTCAGTTTGATTACAAAGAAATACGTTGTAGGTATGATCTTGTTTACAGCATATGACAGACCAATTGTAACAGAGGTGTTTATATATCGTAAACACGAGACATAACTGGTGAAAGTCCAAAGATATGCCACCAGACTAGCCCCAGAGCTGAGAGACAACCTGGTCCCCAGAGCTGAGAGACAACCTAGCCCCCCTAGAGCAGAGAGACAACCTAGCCCCCATTAGTCTTCCTCCAGTCACCTTAACAGACTGTGGGAAACGGCTCCGGCTAGGTTACATACCGGCCCTACACCCGAGCACCTCACAGCTGCCACTCAATGATGGAACGCCGCCCTCTGCCTCTTCCTTAGTGTCCAAACTATACATTCTCCAACTTATATTGTCTCGATATTCTGGACGCTCGTGTGTCTTGCTTTCTTGATCTCTCCCTTAATCAAGGGGTCATCTGCCCCTTGATATAATACTTGGGGGGCCCTGATATCGTTGATATCGCTCGCCTTGTGTGCTTGTTTGTGTTCCGGTACTGGTATGTTAGGTATTGACCACCTTCGAAATACCCAGCGACAGTGATGGTGTTACATTATTTTTCCCGGCATGGCGCCTTCTTTTAGTAATTATTTACGAAACCCGTACATCTTTCCTCAATTATTGCGGCTCTGTTTACATTTATTAAAATCAGTTTGTGTATATCATAACCCAAGGTTATTGTTATAAACTATCTCGTAGTGCTTCGGAGCTCATTTGGAGCATACCCGGAGCATACCTGGAGAGGATTTTCGAGAGTTATGCTACTCCCCGAGCCCGGCCTGGGGCCAGACTCGACTTGTGATAACTTGGTCCAACAGGCTGTTGCTTGAAGCGGCCCGCAGGCCCACATATCCACTAAGATCTGGTTGATCTGGCACTTCTTGCAAGAACTTATTTAATTGCCTCTAGAATACATCCACCTTTGTTCTAGCAATATTTCTAATGCTTGCTGGGAGGGTGTTGAGCAGCTGTGGACCTCTGATGTTCAGTGTTCTCTGGTTGTTCCTATGGTACCTCTACTCTTCACTGGTTCTATTCTGCATTTCCTTCCGTATCTTTCGCTCCAGTATGTTGCTATTCTAGTGCTAATTTGGGATCTGGCCTTCAAGGATCTTCCATGTATATATTATTTGATACCTCTCTCGTCTCCTTTCAAAAGAGTACATTTTGAGAGCTTTAGACGGTCCCAATAATTTAGATGTTTTATCGTGCCTAAGTGTACCGTATATGTTCTCTGTATTCCCTCTAATCCAGAGATGTCTCCTGCTCTGACGGGGGAAATGAGTACCAAGCAGTACTCAAGACAGCACCATGCAGTGATTTAAACAGTATTAGCACTACTGTGGCGGGTCTCTGAAGTTAAGCATCATCAACCGTCTATCAAACGTAAACAAAGCTGCCAAAGATGCACAATAGGTTCCGAAAATGGATGCGTAAATAGCTGATGAGTCGTGAACCTCTAGAATAGTGGTGAGTGGTAGAGTTACTCACGAGCGTCTATGGTCAGCGCAGCTTTAACTGTCCCCCCCTGTCCCCTGTCCCCTGTCCCCTGTCCCACGGGGTCAAGAATAGTTAATCTCTTGACAGGGAAAGTTGCCACCCTAGCTAACCCTCAGGTTATCGTCACCCCTAACTATAATGGCTATCCTCACCCCTCACACGTCGTGGCTATCCTCCCCCTCACACGTCGTGGCTATCCTCACCCCTCACAAGTCGTGGCTATCCTCCCCCTCACACGTCGTGGCTATCCTCACCCCTCACACGGCGTGGCTATCGTCACCCCTCACACGGCGTGGCTATCCTCACCCCTCACAAGTCGTGGCTATCCTCACCCCTCACACGTCGTGGTTATCCTCACCCCTCACACGGCGTGGCTATCCTCACCCCTCACACGGCGTGGCTATCCTCACCCCTCACAAGTCGTGGCTATCGTCTCCCTGAACACATTCACAGTTCAAAGTGAGGTCTATAAAAATGTTTATTAACTCCCACTGCTCATTTGCATTCGACATATCTTTCATCTGAACTAATTTTCTGCTATGCGCTTCCATTATTTATTTCTATTATACATTTCTCATACATAAATTGTGAAGCAGTTTCCTCTGGCAGCCAGGCAAGTTTAGTGTATACGTGTATATATATGTATAAAAGTGTATGTATATATATATATGGTCTTTTGTATCACTGCACATGTGTATCGTTACACATGTGTATCATTGCACATGTGTATCACTACATATGTGTATTGTTACACATGTGTATTATTGCACATGTGTATCATTGCACATGTGTATCACTACATATGTGTATTGTTACACATGTGTATCATTGCACATGTGTATCATTACACATGTGTATCACTGGACATGTGTATCACTGCACATGTGTATCATTGCACATGTGTATCACTACACATCTGTACCACTACCACTACACTACAAGGGCGCTGGTAGCTGAGTGGACAGTGCTCGGGACTCGTAATCCTGTTGCCTGGGTTCGATCCCGGCGCCGGTGAGAAACAATGGACAGATTTTCTTTCACCCTGATGCCTCTGTTACCTAGCAGTAAATAGGTACCTGGGAGTTAGTCAGCTTCTACGGGCTGCTTCCTGGGTGTGTGTGTGAAAAAAAATTAGTAATTAGTAACAGTTGATTGATTGACAGTTGAGGCGGGACCAAAGAGCCAAAGCTCAACCCCCACAAGCACAACTAGATGAATACAACTAGGTGAGTTCCCTGTACCACTATACAGCTGTATAACGCTGTACACTGTTCAATTTTATTATATGTGACATCTATTGTATTATATGTGACATCTATTGTATTATATGTGACATCTATTGTATTATATGTGACATCTATTGTATTATATGTGACATCTATTGTATTATACAAAACTAACATTTTGTTAAACAAAAGTCTACACATCAAAAAATTACTGTATGTTATACTCTCAGATAAGACAAAAAATGTTTGTTTGTTTGTTTGTTTGTTTATATAAATGGTGATAAGTTGCACAATCACTTGTTATTTGTTATATACAAATAAACCACTGGATAAATCTGCAGTTAAAAATGAAGACGAGAATATGGTTCAATATATCGTATTCTGCTTATGTAAAAAAAATGCAGTTTCTTTCTGCTTTGATATTCCACTTTTCTCCTCTTCCCCCCTTCTTCTTCTTCCCCCTCCCCCCCCCCTTCCTCTTCCCCCTCCTCCTTATCTTCCTCCTCCTCCTCTACTTCACCCTCTTTTCCTAACGCAACAAGTAGTAGTCTACCCACTTCAAGACCCCGAGCCAACACAGAGACAATAGAAGCTAGAACATATTGGCTATTAATAATGGTCTATTAATAGCCATTATGTTTCATCCACTTGTTCATCTCAATCACGTCCTGTACCACCTCACACCCAAGAGAATATAAGCTTGTGCTAAAGCATTGTAAATTTGTCTTTGAAAATGTAAGGAGTGCCTTGCGAAACGCATCCCTAGGCGTCAGACCATATTGTGAAAATGAACTTTGGAGAGTTAATTTTTCAACTTCCCTCGACAGTGAAGAAAAGGAAATATTGAGAATATTCGTGTTAGAATCATTAATCTTACTCTTTCGGTCATATTTAGAAGGGGGTAAAAATTGGAGGCTAGACTCAGACTCTTGGAGCTAGCCTTCCTTAAATTTGCAAGAGGACTGGTCTGGGATACAGGACCGACATAGGCTAGTTGGAATAGGCCTAAGTTGAATACTTTAAGAAATATTATAATTTTTAGACCCCTCCTCAAGACCCCCCTCCCAGACGGAAAAGTCAACATTACCTCGTGTCCACCTCACCCTAAACCTCTCCCACTCCACCACCGGTGGTCCCTTCACATAATTAATCTGCTTGGGATAACTGTAAAAGGAAAATATTCGGATAAGTTAGTTTATACGGCCGTGTGAGAGAGGCCCTGACGCTGATCGCCTCACTGGTTCAGTTTCTGCTAGGTTTATTTTCTGCATCCTGGAATACGAGAGACGAGATGTGTGTGTGTGTGTGTGTGTGAGTGTGTGTGTGTGTGTGTGTGTGTGTGTATGTGTGTGTGTGTGTGTGTGTGTGTGTGTGTGTGTGTGTGTGTGTGTGTATGTGTGTGTGTGTGTGTGTGTGTGTGTGTGTGTGTGTGTGTGTGTGTGTGTGTGTGTGTGTGTGTGTGTGTGTGTGTGTGTGTGTGTGTGTGTATGTGTGTGTGTGTGTGTATGTGTGTGTGTGTGTGTGTGTGTGTGTGTGTGTGTGTGTATGTGTGTGTGTGTGTGTGTGTGTGTGTGTGTGTGTGTGTGTGTGTGTGTGTGTGTGTGTGTGTGTGTGTGTGTGTGTGTGTGTGTGTGTGTGTGTGTGTGTGTGTGTGTGTGTGTGTGTGTGTGTGTGTGTGTGTGTGTGTGTGTGTACTCACCTATTTGTGCCAGCAGGATCGAGCATCATCAATCCCGCCTTTCTAACCAACGGTTGTCATTCCAAAGTCTATATATAACGTTTCTGAGGCAGGAGTTTCCATCTCTGAGCCCATTTTGGTGTTGTCTTATAACGTGAGTTATTTTGTTGATGTTTTTCTAACCTCTGTACTGTGGCATTTTCCAACACTCTGCATGGTAGGCAAATACGGTTCAGTGTCTTGTAGTTTAATCTTTTCTGTAAGTGCCTTTTTATAATATATAAATTTGACGCTTTCTGGAAACGTTTCTTATTAAGACTACTCATAGCCTAGTCGATAGAGCTTCGGCCTTAAACGCAAAGGGGTCCATGGTTCGAGTTTCCTACAGCCCAGGTGAATGGGATTGGCGCTACATTGTCTGTCTTTCACCTCTCCTGTAGTCCTCATGTTTCGAATGACTTGTATATCACAATCTGTATAGCTACCATAAGGTTTCCGCTCCTTCTCTTAGTATCCACGGGTATATCTCTTCTGTTCCCACCGCTTATAATTAATTTTCAACTCCACATTATGCAGGGTTCTGGCGAGTTAGCAAGAACAGGGGCGAGTGAGTGGCCTTGCTAACCCTGAGAGAAAGCAGGAGAGGACATTAGTGGAAGCTGAACAGGGAATTGAGTCGCAGGAATGTAAAGAGGTTCTCGTAGCCCTGTACCAAGTGGTCAATAAGTAGAGAGCAGTGAAAGAAGTCGTGGAAGCCACCTCCATCCACAACTTTAGGGGTCAGATGTCATCACTACCATTCACAACCCAGAGTGTAATTTTATCTTACTAAAGAAATGCATTTAGTTATCATCTGTGTTGCTGATATATTATGTGGGGTCATCACCCCCACCCCCCATAATCCCTAGTTATCCCCCCAACCCCATAACCCCTAGTTCCCCCCCCCCCCTCCCAACCCCATAACCCCTAGGTCCTCCTCCCCACACTATAATACTCTAGTTACTGCCCCATAAACCTCTCACAGTACCCTCATTAACCAAGCCTTGATACTCATCAAGACCTCATCATCCCCTCATCCTCTCATAAATCCCCCCTCCTCAATGTTTATCCCCTATCATCCTCCTATCATCCTCTTATCATCTTCTTGCTCCTCCTTTTCTCTCAGCCTTTAAACCTCTCACTTTCACAACTCACTATCTTACTTATCTCTCATTTTCTTACTTCCCACCCCTACTACCTCCTAACTCCTCACCACCACCCCTACCCTAACCCCTCACATACCTACCTACCTACCTACCCCCTCGCCGCTCAAGCACGCCGCCCACTATGCCATAATTACATCGCCAATATCTACGTCTCATCTCCGGGCCAGCTTCAGCCGGTGGTAGGAGATGAGAGAGATCAGATAAGGGGGCGGGCCTCAGCATCCATGGGCCGCGTAGCGCAGGCGAGAACCGACACACAGCACCACTCCTGTGCCAGGTAAGTCCACTACGGGATTACCATAGCCCGTGCTACTTGACCCGCTCCCGTGCCAGGTAAGTTACGGGCTCACCATAGCCCGTGCTACTTGGAACTTGTTCCGAGTAGCTGAATCTATAACCACAACAAAAAGCAAGCGAGAAGCGTACAATGAGTCAAGTGACGCAGGCACGATGCGTAAGACAAGCTGCGTGACGCGTAACACGATTTGCGTGACGCATAGCAGAAGAAAATGCTTAAGACGGGTGGAGCTAACTAGCTATTCGGACGCACGAAATAATCAGCATTCTGCAATAGTAATTAGTAGTGCAACTAATGAGCTAATTCGAACTAATGTACATATTGCCCAATCAGCTGATTTTTGTTTACAATATTTAAATGTGCAGCTGCTGAAATAGAGTGATCGTTGCCCTCGAGTGATCGGTATATTTTCAACACTTATACTTTATTAAAAAGTACGAAACCATTTCATTTACCCTTTTATCTCCTAATGACACTTTTATTCACTTCTTGAAACGAACTTGGGATCAACAGCCTTATGGCACACTACTCGAAGGGCGATTTTGTGTGTGTGTGTGTGTGGGGGGGGGGGGGTTAGGCTGTGTGGACGTTATGTCTATCTTGCCCCCCATTTTATTTATTTTTACTCTGCCTTTATTTCATGTGTTTACATTCCTCTTGTCCTTTTGATCAGTTCCTGTCATTATTTATTCTTTATTCTCCTTACTGATCATTTTGTGAACTTCGTCACCTCTCTATCTATCTATTTATCTGTCTGTCTGTCTGTCTGTCTGTCTGTCTGTCTGTCTGTCTGTCTGTCTCTCTCTCTCTCTCTCTCTCTCTCTCTCTCTCTCTCTCTCTCTCTCTCTTTCCACACACTCTTTGTAGAAAGAAAATAGATGCTATTAAGGAATGGAGGAGAAAACATCAAAGATATACAAAGCTGTGAAAAACAGAAGAGACAAATTTTCCAAACATTACAAAGATAAAAAAAAATATTTAACACGTCATTCTCAGTAGCAAAAAAACTTCAACATACTGATCGGCGGTTGCAGTGGAAGCAATCTTCTAGCTGAACTGTTTCCAAGAGCACGATCAGAAGACGAAGGCTTGACCAATAACCTTCAATCCGAGGTTATTCCAGCTAAATGTTCACGAAATGTTCACGAAATGTTCATGAAGAACATGGAACAAGGCCTCTAGTTCTTGGTGGGGAGCATCAGAGCAGCGATCACCTGTTGCAAAGGTTGCAAGCTTTTACCTTAATGAAACTCAATATGCAACAAGAGAGAGAGAAAGAGACACTTGCAATATAGTCTACACATTTCTTAAAGCGTTCTTGTTGGGTTTGATATGTAGGGGTGTGGGGAAGGGGGTAGGGGTGTGGGGAAGGGGATAGGGGTGTGGGGAAGGGGTTAGGGGTGTGGGGAAGGGGGTGTGTAGGGAAGGGGTTAGGGGTGTGGGGAAGAGGGTAGGGGTGTGGGGAAGGGGGTGTGTGGGGAAGGGGTTAGGGGTGTGGGGAAGTAGGTAGGGGTGTGGGAAGGGGGTAGGGGTGTGGGGAAGGGGGTGTGTGGGGAAGGGGTTAGGGGTGTGGGGAAGTAGGTAGGGGTGTGGGAAGGGGGTAGGGGGTGTGGGGAAGGAGCTAGGAGTGTGGGGAAGGGGGTAGGGTTGTGGGGAAGGGGGGTAGGGGTGTGGGGAAAAAGGTAGGGGGTGTGTGGGGAAGGAGGCGGGGGAATAGGGTGAGGAGGCAAAGAGTGAAGTCTAGTTACCTCACTAGTGTGTGTGTGTGTGACGCTAAGTGAACCTCACCCAATTAATCACCGAGTAGAAGATTGAAACTACCAATTGGAGGGATAAGGTCACTCAAGCAATCCCCTGGCCAATTACAGGTGTCCTTGTCAATTTGAAACTGTCACCTCCACAACGCAGATGAAGGATGAACCAGATCTTAGTGTGTGATTTGAACTCTGTATAAGGAAACTGAATGTGGACCGCATCCCTAATTGCCTGTTGCAGAGGCGGTGATTGATGACTGCAAGATGGTCAATTGAAGGGTTCTTTTTAATATAATTTACCAACACTAACATAAATGTAACAATGGTTTGAGAATTTTACCTCTAATAAAGAAGAATAGTTTATCGGGGCGCCCCTCCCTCATTAAAGCTCTTAACACCACAAATAACGTATCAAAATGCTAATTGCAATTAGTTGCATATTTTCCAAAGCCTCTGACACGCTGCAACAGCATTTTCCGGAAGACCATTTGCGACTGCAATTTGTTTTCCAAACGGAGATTACTTGTGCAATCTTCCAGGTGACGCAGCTCCTCTACAACCACGACTTGACTACATTTGATTTGTGTGTCCACTTTGGCAGCCAATCGAAGATGAATCAGTAGCTTTAATTGCAGTTTAGTGACTTTCAGATAGCTTGCAGGTGCTTGGAGGTCTTTTAAGTCTGAATAAATGTATTCATTGGTGACCAAACCACATAGCAGAAGGTGAAGAGAGGCGACGACGACGACGTTTCGGTCCGTTTTGAACCATTATCATGTCGATTGATTGTGGTTTTGATCATCAAATCTTCAGCCACGTTATTGTGACTCATCGTCTGCAGATGTATTCATTACTTGTCAACAGATGGCGTTGGAAGCCTGGTACAAGAGGAGAGAGGGGGGGGGGGGAGGGGGGCACAGTCTAGCTTCCGATGAGCTAGTTCAAAGTTACTGACTTAACAATAATGATAGCAAGTACCATATGACAACCCTTGACACCACATGACAATCCTTGACACCACATGACAATCCTTGACACCATATGACAACCCTTGACACCATATGACAACCCTTGACACGATATGACAATCCTTGACACCATATGACAACCCTTGACACCATATGACAACCCTTGACACCATATGACAACCCTTGACACCACATGACAACCCTTGACACCATATGACAACCCTTGACACCACATGACAACCCTTGACACCACATGACAATCCTTGACACCACATGACAACCCTTGACACCACATGACAACCCTTGACACCACATGACAACCCTTGACACCACATGACAACCCTTGACACCATATGACAACCTTGAGACCACGTGACAGAACAAAAGTTTCCTAGATATTTTCCATAAACACTGGTGCGACGCGAACTAAATACAGTACAAGACAATAACAAATTTATAGAATAGAAATACAGTAATAATTTCAGACAGAAACAAAATGGAGGCGGAGACCAAAATGAAAAATTGATTTAAAAATCGCTAGTCCAACAGTTAAAGTGATCAGTTTGTTCGGTATATATATATATATATATATATATATATATATATATATATATATATATATATATATATATATATATATATATATATATATATATATATATATATATATATGCAACTAAAAGTCTCACAGAAAATGGTCGACGAACATAAACTTTAATACAAATACAAAAAAATCTAAAGTAAAACGCAAAAAAATAACTAAAAGCGAGAAAAACAATGGCAAAATGTATGAACCAAACAAAAATTTTAAATGGAATAAAACGGAAATAAAAAATAAAAACATATATAACAGAAGTTTATCAATATAATTCATAGCAACAAAATAATAACATAAATACTGCCAAAAGATAGAAAGAGAGACTGACACTATTTATTTCAAGAGTAACTGTAGAAAATGGAAACACACGAGAAAAGGATTGAAAGCAGAGAAGGACCAACCTCTCTACCCTCTCATATATCCATTACTCAGGGGGAAAAAATAGGACAGATAAAACTACACTAAACTGCATGAAAAATTTAGCAGTTCAGCCAAGAACTGAACGCGATTTCCAGTGTACCTGGAGCTATATATATATATATATATATATATATATATATATATATATATATATATATATATATATATATATATATATATATATATATATATTTTCCCCACTGGGTTCCCAATCGGGCGGGATTAGGTTGGAACCTTTGAAGGGGTCATTGAGTGAACCATTGTATACATATGCATATGTATATACACTCCCGTGGGTGTATGTGCGCATCTCAGACTTTGAGATCAAGTGTGTATGCGCGCGCGCGTGTGCTGATTTGCATACTTTTGCGCCGAATGAATACCAAAACAAATGCAGAACGAACAAATCATTCCAGACCCCAACAGGGCCAGGAAGACTGTATATATATATATATATATATATATATATATATATATATATATATATATATATATATATATATATATATATATATATATACCAAGCTACCTGTCACCACTTCCTTCCTCCACTTTCAACAAATAAGCGTGTCCCCCCCTGCAAGTATCGGGAACTTTCTACATGTGGTAACTGAAATGAAAACGGGCAGAATGCTTTTAATGTTATTTCCCTAGCTTCCTTCTCTTTGGAGATGGAATGTTCTTGTCCTTCCCTCCCTCTTTTCCTCCATCGCCTCCATTCTCATCTCCCTCGTCACTGACCCCCCCCCCCCCACACACGAACTCCTTAAAAACTACTCTACAATAGAGGGATTAAGAGAGGATTTTACAGGTTCGGGTGTGTGTGTGTGTGTGTGTGTGTGTGTGTGTGTGTGTGTGTGTGTGTGTGTGTGTGTGTGTGTGTGTGTGTGTGTGTATGTGTGTGTGTTTATGTGTATAGGTTAGACTATGTATGCAGGCGATGAGTCACAATAACGTGGTTAAAGTATGTTGACCAGACCACACACACTAGAAGGTGAAGGGACGACCTATATCTCTCCTTACCTGGTCGTCCCTTCACCTTCTAGTGTGTGGTGGTCTGGTCAACAATAGACTATGTATCTTTAACCCACCTTGGGCTCCTTCCAGAGTTTCTGTTCACATTCAAGGCCTGAGCCCAGCCAGCTTGCAGGGGGGATTTAACTGAGACCCAGATACCACCGTCCCTCACCAGGTGAGAGACGTGTCTCCTCACCAGGTGAGACGGGTATAAGACAGGGGGAGACAGGTATAAGACCTGTGCATGGTGACTCGTGGCTCTCAAGTCCAACAGCTACGCCTGTCAAAAGGTCAACTACCGTCTTGCTTGTCTGAGGGGACCGCAATGTCCAAGCACTACAAGAACTGAAACATTTCGTGCGTGGTAATTATCGGTCGAACTGACGAGTCATATATATATATATATATATATATATATATATATATATATATATATATATATATATATATATATATATATATATATATATATATATATATATATACCAGTGTGGTGCTCATTTTCTTTCCTAACCTGGTGTCTCATTTTCCCCTACTGACGACAAACTTTGTTCTTACATTGTCTCGCTAACCGCTCATGTTCCTACTCTCCTCCCCTGCATGTTCCCCCCCCTCCTCCCCTTCCCCCTCCTGGCGTGACAAGCACACACTGGCGCCGTGATGGGGTCGTTAGCCTCATGCACTGTTCCTGTGCTTTCAACCTTTGAATTTCTCATTTATATGCATCCAGAAGTACATCACCTGGAGTGTTTTGGGGGTAAAGAAATTGGCGCTGGGTTCCCCTCCTCGTTTGAGATGCAGACACACAGCTGATTGGGTTCTAGATTTATGGTATCGTGGAATTCACCACCAACTTTCTCTCTCTCTCTCTCTCTCTCTCTCTCTCGCTCGCTCGCTCACTCACTCTCACTCTCCACCTTAATTACTCCGTCAATGGAGACGGAAAAATGGAACGTAAATTTCGGTTATCTAAAATTGACATCAAATTACAGAGGCTCCTCGCATGTTTTTAAGTTAGGAGGATTGTCTGGTTCAAGGCTCTGTTGCTGAGGGCCAGGAGGGTGTTCCGTCGCCTGCGTTTGTTTCCTGGCCCCTGACAACAGCAGCAGCAGCAGCAACAGCAACAACAAAAACAGAAGCAACAACAGCAGCAAAAGCAACAGCAACAAAAACAGAAGCAACAACAGCAGCAGCAGCAACAGCAACAGCAACAAAAACAGAAGCAACAGCAGCAGCAACAGCAACAGCAACAGCAACAAAAACAGAAGCAACAGCAGCAGCAGCAACAGCAACAGCAACAAAAACAGAAGCAACAGCAGCAGCAACAGCAACAAAAACAGAAGCAACAACAGCAGCAACAGCAACAAAAACAGAAGCAACAGCAGCAGCAGCAATAGCAACAGCAACAAAAACAGAAGCAACAGCAGCAGCAACAGCAACAAAAACAGAAGCAACAGCAGCAGCAACAGCAACAAAAACAGAAGCAACAACAGCAGAAGCTGCAACAGTAACAGCAGCAGCAGAATCCATTACGACAAAAATATTTTTGATCATTATAATGTCAAATGGAGTAACACCGACAGCCCCAGACAAAAAAAATGGAATTAATGATTTACTAAAAAAAAAAAATGTCCTAAAAAAAAAAAAACCATGTCCCCCCAAAAAATCCAACGTGGTATATACCAGTTACCACGACCCCAGTTAAGGATGTCACCTTCGCTCTACTTAGAATCATTTGACCACCAGAAAGTTTTCGAGAAGACCTGACCTGCCACCTACAAGCTTTTGCTCCTATGGAAACCTTATGGAAAATGAACATACCACAACACTCATTAGGATGATGGGAAAAATCCTGGAAGCTATACTTACAAGAGAAAAAAAAACTCACTTTATATATTCGGAAGAACTTGGCTACCTTGCCGACACTTAAACTTAGACCTCACCAAATCTCACCTGACAAGGACGACATATCTACCGAGGTCTTCCTGTCCCCGAGAGTGCCAGTGAGTAGTTTTACGCACTGGCACTCTGGTCAGAGTATCAGTGGTGTTGATGGGGAGAGCCCTGAAGCCTGGGTTCGAATCCTTTGAGGGGTCATAGAGTTATAGTGATGTGTGTGTGTGTGTGTGTGTGTGTGTTGGTGAGTGTGTGTTGGTGTGTGTGTGTGTGTGTGTGTGTGTGTGTGTGTGTGTGTGTGTGTGTGTGTGTGTGTGTGTGTGTGTGTGTGTGTGTGTGGAGAAGACAGGAGGACAGGCAGACTCGCATCTGAAACTTTGTTTGCCCAACAGGTTGATACACGGGAGATCAGGTCAACCGATCACATGAAAGCTCTTAATCTCACAGTTGGCTCCTAGCTCATTCTGTTCCTTATATGACTATTACTTTAGAGTTAAATCAAGATTATTCCTAATAATTCATATGAAATAAATGAGTCTCTACGAGGCAGGCTTCACATGAGCCGAAGATAACAGCTCTTGCTTGCAGTTTCACTAGGTACCTCAATTGAGCCTTAATTAGCCCTAATTTCAGTTAAAATAAAAATAAAGAGGACGGAGAGAGAGAAAGAGTGAAAGAGGAGAGATAAATTTATAATAATTGATTTATCTCCTGATGTATTTATCAGTTTTCACTTACTACAATTAATACAAGAATTGTTTTTGGCTGTGCTTCTTATCCTCATTGTATCATTCTTCCATTTAATCTTGTTGACCTTTGATATAATAATAATAATAATAATAATAATCTTTATTTAGGTAAGGTACATACATAAAGAGATTTACAAAGTTTGTTGGCTTTATAGATAGAGCTAGTACATACAATGCCTAAAGCCACTATTACGCAAAGCGTTTCGGGCAGAAATATAACTCTCTTGTTCGTATATGTTTCTCCCCTTGTGTTAGTTCTCGTACTTTGAAGTGTCACGGTAGTATGTTTATTCCGACATATTTATATATTGGTCTGTCCAAACTCTTTTTCATTTTTGCCTGTGATATATCTCGCTTCGTGCAGGGTCGGCGTTCAATCCCCGACCGTCCCACAAGTGGTTGGGCACCATTCCTTTCCTCCCGTCCCATCCCAAATCCTTATATCCTGAGCCTTTCCAAGTGTTATATAGTTTTAATGGCTTGGCGCTTTCCCCCCCCCCTGATAGTTCCCTTCCTATCTCCGTTTATAAATTTGTCAAATTATATTCTCTCTCTCTCTTTCTCTCTTTCTCTCTCTCTCTCTCTCTCTCTCTCTCTCTCTCTCTCTCTCTCTCTCTCTCTCTCTCTCTCTCTCTCTCTCTCTCTCTCTCTCTCTCTCTGTCTCTCTCTGGGCAGCTTTAATGCAACTTTGCAACTTTGGTCAGTTACAATTATAAACAATTACAACTCAAGCCAACAGAAACTTTGGTCAATTGCCTGGACAATTGCCGGTGAAATCCATTTCAACTCCGATCAGCTGAAATTGTGGTCCGTTGCAGGTATACCTAATTGAAAGCCTGATCAATTAACCACCTTGCAATAATAATAATAATAATAATAATAATAATAATAATAATAATAATAATAATAATAATCTGACTAATTATAATTGTTTGATTACAACCTCCTACAACCCTATAAAAGTACCCATCAAGAAACAACGTACCTGGAACCCGTCCCACAACGCCATAAAAGTATCTGGAACTCCTTCCACATGTCAATAAGTACTTGGAATCCTTTCCCAGCCTGCCTCAGCCACCAAGCTAACACCATCTTGCTGACCTTTGACCCAGCAGGTGATAAGCAGGTGTCGGTTCATTATCATTCATTAGTGGATTGGGAGGGGGGAGATTAGTAGATTGGTGACCAGATCTAATTAAGGTTGTGATGGGGTCGGCCATCATTAGATTTGAAATACGTTCGTTAAAATTGATGAATGGGCCTTAGGGGGTCGGCCGCCGCTTGAACGAACCTAGCCTACGGTCTGTGACCTTAATTAAGGGCTCTCTGTGGTCCTTGGAGCGGTTTGATGGATATATATGTATATTTTGTCCATGTTTTATTAACTTTAATCGGAAGTTAAAACTGAGGCTCGTCCCAGAATTGCGAGAGATGGGATATGAAGAGAGACTGAAGGAACTGACCCTGACGACGCTAGAAGAAAGGAGAGAGAGGGGAGACATGATATGCAACATATAAAATACTTGGGACTGACAAAGTGGAAAAAGAGGAAATGTTCACAATGAATACCAATAGAACATGGGACCCTGGGTGGAAGCTTGAGACTCAGATGAGTTGAGTGTTGTGATGAGTAGTGACAATGAGGTGAGTGATATGATGAGTAGTGACAATGAGGTGAGTGATATGATGAGTAGTGACAATGAGGTGTTCTTGTTGCAGAGAGCCAGTTCTTGGAGCTGTTTAACAACGGGTTGTTGATCTTCAGAAAGAGTGAAGTTCTAATTAAAGCGTCTTGAATGTCATTATGACCTGTCCCTTAACCCGGACTTGACCTGAAGTACGTGAACTTTGACCCGGACTTGGCTTTCGGATTTGACTTCTCACCTGGTCTTGAACCCCTCTAACATGAAATTGACCCGTCTTGAGCAGGAGTTTTGAGAAGATTTCAATCTTGTTTTAACTTGTGGATCCTCTTTGAGCTGCTTGTACCCGTTAATAAAAGTGGACCAAGGCACAAGAAACAATTCACAAGCAGTGTCCGAGCGCGCCAACACCTTAGACAGGCTACAGAGGGACACAAGTGTCCCTGACACATGTGTCCCTGACACACGTGTCCCAGGGGAGAGAGGAGAGGAGACAGCTGGTGACATGTGTGAGATTAATTGCAATATTAAGGAATTGTGAAAAGGCGAGAGAGAAAGGAGAGAGAGAGAGAGAGAGAGAGAGAGAGAGAGAGAGAGAGAGAGAGAGAGAGAGAGAGAGAGAGAGAGAGAGAGAGAGAGAGAGAGAGAGAGAGACAGAGACAGAAAATAAAAATATTAACTGCCACACTTAAAAATATCCCAGTTCTGCAAAGGAAAATTATTTTACCATTTGGAGAAAATTATAGAGAAATTTTACCATGTCTAAAACTCTAAAAGAAAATCTCCCCCCTCCCACTATATACATATTTTAGTTTTATGACTTCGACACTCGGGATTAATGTGAGTTTTCGAGCATCTCTCACAGGTGTGAACAACACACGACAGAGGGGAGGAGATTTTGTTCGTGAAGAACAACACCTGTTCTGTCTACCTGGACAGGTGTTCTTCGCGAACAAAAGCTTATAGACGGGTGGTTCAGCAGGCAAATAAATGAATATATTGATGAGGATTAACTTCGTGAAAGTGTCGAATACACTGTGTGTCAACTTTGTGAAAGTTTCGAATACAGTGTGTCAACTTTGTGAAAGTTTCGAATACAGTGTGTCAACTTTGTGAACGTGTCGAATACACTGTGTGTCAACTTTGTGAAAGTGTCGAATACAGTGTGTCAACTTTGTGAAAGTGTCGAATACAGTGTATCAAATTTGTAAGTGTCGAATACAACATGTGTCAACTTTGTTAAAGTGTCGAATGCACTATGTGTCAACTTTGTGAAAGAGAAAACATGCACTCCCTTGAACATTATATTGTAGAATGTCCCATATTGACTGACTGACTGTCGGAACCCCCCCCCCCCCATATATTCATATATGGGTTCATATATGCTGAACTGTGTAAATACTATATGAATACTGGAAAACTTGATGATATACTGGACTTGTGTCCAAGAGTGACTATGTAAAACATCAGTTATACAATGTATGTGATGTAACTATATAACCTGAGTTTGTAAAACCGTCTTAATCACTTTTTGTGGTTAAGTGCTTAATTACACACTAGTTTCTATAGTAGCTATCTTATCTTATCAAAATAGGAGAGACATAAATATGTATGTTAGTGTAAATATATATGTATGCATGCATGTATGTGCATACAGGGTATGTGTAAGCAGGTCAAAATTGCAATTCACCTTTGTAAACTCACATTAATCACATTATGTAAACAAAAAAATACCTCGAGCACTGTTTATGTAGGCCAGACGTAAATCATGTATTTATGTATGTAGGTTAGATTAGCATTTTAAAAGCACTACAATCACCTTCTGTGGTTGATTGTTCAGTAAATCGCTGAACGTTAACAGCTCTCTAACCCTGTCCATGGAGGACAGAAGAAAACGTAAATATTCTGGTTAGCATTGTAAATGAATGGCCATGTCTGTGGTAGAAAATAATAAAAAAAACATACACAAAACCTGACTTTCGAGATGATGTGAGGCAGGTGGCGTTAATGTATGCGCAATTCACTCTGCTTACATTACAATATTTTATTTTACTTGCATCTTGAAGCATTGCCAAATAATGTTGCATTTCGTTTTTCTCTCTGAATATTATGGGTCTTGGTTTCACGTGATTGCAATAGGAAAAGCCCCACAGAGTCCTCGTGACTCCCAGACACCGGCTTAATGTATTGAAATTGCAATTCTATTAGTGCGGGGTCCCTATCGTTAGGCTTATGTTAAGACCTCGCTCCCATTCTCATTCTGTCTCTGTCTCTGTCTCTCTCTCTCTCTCTCTCTCTCTTACATATTCGATCTAAGTCTCCTTGCCTTCTACGGAACCAATTGCTTCCTCGTGCTGACAACTATCAATTTACTCGTTATATTCTGAGTCTATAAGATGACCACAATTACCCTCTTATATATCTCCATCAGGTGACAACGGCTCCTGATACGTCATATACTCAGGCTATATATCAAGGCTGTGAGAGTATGGCTTACGGCCAACCTCACCACAGGGAGCTGGCGCCAGTGTTTACCACCACGTCGCCCCAACAAAGACCTGGTCGGCGGCAGTAATGAGATCTCACGAGGAAAGCAAGAAATATTGGATCCTTTATGGTTCTCCTCCTCCTTAAGCCTCGGATGTAATCAGAGACGAGGAAGCACCTTAGTCTTGCTGGAACGCTATTATCCCCTCCTTTAAGGTAACTAATATTCACTACCCATATAATTATAAAACACGGGTTATTCGCACTAAGATGCTGAGTGACAGGGAAAGGAATGTGCAATCAGTGAATGAGCACAATGATAATCCAAGCAGATGAAGGTTAGTGTTGAGCTTGTAGCTCCAAATCCCACCGCTGCCACCATTAATGCTTCTGATGCGTGTTCCATATTTTTGATGTTGAATGATGGCCTTTGAGTTTGGAGTATGTACCGTGAGACGTAATTTCTAGTTACAGCTGTAATAGATCCGAATTCTTAATGTTATTGACCAAGAAGCACCGTGGAGTTGAACTGTTGAAAGGGTGCTCCTGCCATGAAGCATCCATGAAGCATGGTCACTATGTGATGAAAGGGGCCTTGTTGCATGTGTGTACAGGCTTGCAAGGCTTGGCATTTCATTAGCAGCAGCTTTACCAATTAACATTCACCACAGATGTACCTAAATATGCAGTACAGATGAACTTAGATGTACAGCACACTCGAAATTAACCTCAACTCATAGCAAGAGGAAAATGTCAAGCATGGATAAACTTAAATGTATAATTAATGTATCATGATCCAGTTTAATTCCTGTATAATGTAGCCGTAACATTAATGGAGGTCAAGTCTCCACCTGAGTGGACGAGCAAGTTGACAGAATGACATAAACAAGTCTGCGAATGTTTACAAACACGAAATCTGATTCCACTTCTGACTTTGTTATAGTGTGTAAGTTGATGATGATGAATTGTGTCATAAAGACGATGGCGGCTCTCTGATATATACATATAAATATAAATGAACTGTAATGTCTTTTAGATACTTTTCCTCTTCTCTATCTTCGTGAGTGTGTACTTCAAGTATCCAAGAACGGTAAGTAGGCTGACATGCTCTCTCGCTTCCCCTACCTCAGTCCCCCCCGTCGTAAAAATTAGCATTCTCCTCTCTGCCGTTCTCTTCTCCATTCCTCTCTACCTCCCCCCTTCAATCTCCCCCTTCGTGTCCCCTCAACAAAAACAGTTCTACCTTTAGTTTTGCTTCCAAATTTACTTTGTGTCTTAATCCAATTCTTAAGGGCGTCTCCTGCCTCTCGTTAAGCGCGTGTCCGCTGTGACCCCGACCTTAAATGGACAGACCGAGGCACCGAAACCAGGCGCTGAATGAATAATCTGATGTTCGTTCTTCACTGGGCAACGTGGGCGGAATCACAGGTTACGAGCCTATATATCTGCAGAGGTCTGGAGCTTTTGGGCAGTACTGGTTCGTGGTAGTTCACCACAGTGTACAGTGGGTGACAACCTTCTCTTGGCACCAGTATGGAGAGCAGAGGAAAACACACACACACACACATCAATACAGAGGAGATATGTTAACGATATACAAGATTCGGAGCAGAACTGATAAGGTCAAAGATGAACACATGTGTATGAAAACTGGGCTGAACAAGGGGTCATGGTTATAGACATTTAAGATGCAGATAAGCCACCTGGATACTGAGTTAGAATGAATGAAATGGACTAAAGACCAAGACTGAAGAAACGAATACAATTATTTGTGTCCAAAGTACATTCGTCAAGACACCGGAAGGTCAACAGTCACAGCTGTCAACAGCTGTCAACAGCATATCACCCAGCCGTCAACACGACTCAACACGATAACAGAAGTCATCCGTCAACACAGACGCATCAACACGCTTCACTCTCAACAGCGTCTAAAGCAATTTTTAGTCAGAACGAAAAACAAAATATTCGACAATATAAAAACCCGCATGTAAGAGGAGCCTCACCAACCATCGACACAAAGTCAATTCCCACCCAATCAAAAGCCCTATTTCCAATCCCGTCTAAGCCCTCTTGCAGACACTCCTAACTCTATTTCATCGATCCTAAGCCAATTTCCAGCCCCTCAGAGGACCCCATTTACAACGGAGGCCGCCCCCGGGTCTCACCTCAGAGGCCCTCGGCCCGCCCTCGGCCACCCACCCAAATACAATACCGAACTCACTTTATCATGACCATCGACAGCGGCTGGTCAATACTGTTGCTGTTGTGTGTGGGGAAGCGCCCGATGGCCTGTCTCACGGGCCGAGCGACCGATAGCCTGACTCGCTATCGGTCACAGAACGTTGACTGCAGTTGCTATCTTTCAGTGAAGATATATAATAAAGTCATTAAAGCAGTTGTAATGACTGGCACTGTGCCACAGTCGTGGTGGCTGCCACTGTGCCACAGTTGTAGTGGCTGGCACTGTGCCACAGTTGTAGTGACTGGCACTGTGCCACAGTTGTGGTGGCTGGCACTGTGCCACAGTTGTAGTGGCTGGCACTGTGCCACAGTTGTAGTGGCTGGCACTGTGCCACAGTTGTGGTGGCTGGCACTGTGCCACAGTTGTAGTGGCTGGCACTGCGCCACAGTTGTGGCTGGCACTGTGCCACAGTTGTAGTGGCTGCCACAGTTGTAGTGGCTGGCACTGTGCCACAGTTGTAGTGGCTGCCACAGTTGTAGTGGCTGGCACTGTGCCACAGTTGTAGTGGCTGGCACTGTGCCACAGTTGTAGTGGCTGGCACTGTGCCACAGTTGTAGTGGCTGGCACTGTGCCACAGTTGTGGTGGCTGGCACTGTACCACAGTTGTAGTGACTGGCACTGTGCCACAGTTGTGGTGGCTGGCACTGTACCACAGTTGTAGTGACTGGCACTGTACCACAGTTGTAGTGGTTGGCACTGTACCACAGTTGTAGTGGCTGGCACTGTGCCACAGTTGTAGTGGCTGGCACTGTGCCACAGTTGTAGTGGCTGGCACTGTGCCACAGTTGTAGTGGTTGGCACTGTACCACAGTTGTAGTGGCTGGCACTGTGCCACAGTTGTAGTGGCTGGCACTGTGCCACAGTTGTAGTGGCTGGCACTGTGCCACAGTTGTAGTGACTGGCACTGTGCCACAGTTGTCTTTGTCCCGCGCTTATAGCCCGCTCTTAGGCGCTTATTCTCACACTAATTTGCATAAGCGAATGTAAGTGTGTTAAGTACACAAAGATGCAGCGACGGACTGCGTGACAGCAACACACACACACACACACACACACACACACACACACACACACACACACACACACACACACACACACACACACACACACACACACACAGATTATTGGAATAGCCTCAGATTCCTGAGCCAATTCCAATAGGCTCAGGAATCGGTACATCTGTTGATTGACGGTTGAGAGGCGGGGTCAAAGAGCCAGAGCTCAACCCCCACAAACACAACTAGGTGAGTACACACACACACACACACACACACACACACACAGCTCAACTATATCGACCACAGACTACCCATAATATTAAGTATAGACGACACACACAGAAGTCTACAACAGGTTACTAGAACACCAGTCACACACACGTGTCCTGGAGGGAAATCCACGATATATATATAGCACTTGGATATAGGGATCAGGATACAAGGATTTGGGATGAGCCCGGGGGGGAAGGGGGGGAAGAATGGTGCCGAACCACTTTCGGCCGAGTCGGGGCTTCAACGCCGATCAGCAAGAAGCCAGACCGTCGCTCTACCGTCCACCCCAAGTGGTTGAAGACCTGAATAAACAAACAGACGCTGTCAGCAAGGGCTTAGAGGTGACAGAACATGCCTAACAAACCTCTTAGAGTTCTACGACATAACAAAAAGTAAAGTAAACGAAGAATGGACCGAGACTGCATGTTCCAAGCTGGCCAGAAACCTCTTGACAGTGTCTGTTATAGGAGACAGACAGACAGACAGACAGACAGACAGACAGACAAGATAGACAGACAGACAGACAGACAGACAGACAGACAGACAGACAGACAGACAGACAAGACAGACAGACAGACAGACAGACAGACAAGATAGGCAGACAGACAGACAGACAGACAGACAGACAGACAGACAGACAGACAAGATAGACAGACAGACAGACAGACAGACAGACAGACAGACAGACAATAAGCAGCTCATCCACCCAAAATGATAGATGCCAAAAAATCTAAAATCCAGACATACATATTCATAGGCCTTAAGATAACGTACATCAGGCCTAAGATAGCGTACATCAGGCCTAAGATAGCGTACATCAGGTCTAAGATAGCGTACATCAGGCCTAAGATAACGTACATCAGGCCTAAGATAACGTACATCAGGTCTAAGATAGCGTACATCAGGCCTAAGATAGCGTACATCAGGCCTAAGATAACATACATCAGGCCTAAGATAGCGTACATCAGGCCTAAGATAACGTACATCAGGTCTAAGATAGCGTACATCAGGCCTAAGATAGCGTACATCAGGCCTAAGATAACGTACATCAGGTCTAAAATAGCGTACATCAGGCCTAAGATAGCGTACATCAGGCCTAAGATAACGTACATCAGGCCTAAGATAACGTACATCAGGTCTAAGATAGCGTACATCAGGCCTAAGATAGCGTACATCAGGCCTAAGATAACATACATCAGGCCTAAGATAGCGTACATCAGGCCTAAGATAACGTACATCAGGTCTAAGATAGCGTACATCAGGCCTAAGATAGCGTACATCAGGCCTAAGATAACGTACATCAGGTCTAAAATAGCGTACATCAGGCCTAAGATAACGTACATCAGGCCTAAGATAACGTACATCAGGCCTAAGATAACGCACATCCTTGACCCAACTATCTTTATGGGAAGCTAAACAGAACACAACACATTCTCAGTCTCCTCAAATAGATATCTCCTTACCTCAATAATCACTACTTAATTTGACAGTCTTCCTATGCAACGGACAGACAGACAGACACGAACAGAGACAACGACAGGCTCATATACCGTCAGAGAGGGGGAGACAGACAACGACACACACACACACACACACACACACACACACACACACACACACACACACACAGTTACACACACACACAGTTACACACACTGGCAGCTGGGCTCCTTTTGGCGGGTCGACGCCAGGAACAGCAGCAGCAACAGGAGCAGCAGCAGTAGCAACAGCAGCAGCAACAGCAGCAGCAGCAACAGGAACAGCAGCAACAACAGCAACAGGAACAGCAGCAACAGCAGCAGCAACAGCAGCAGCAGCAGCAGCAACAGCAGCAACAGCAACAACAACCACAGCCAAAACAACTGCATTTTACCAACACATACAACTTTTCTAAAACAAACAAATAACAGTGAACTACAACAGCACTGAACAGAATAACTACAAAAACCCACAACAGCAAACGAACCATAAAAGCCTTAGGAAATAACAGAACACAAGAACAAGAGAAACTGTAGAAGAACTATCGACCCATAGGACGCGGATTTTTGTTAATGCAAGGAACATATGTTCACTATAACAGTGAACAAATAAAGTCAATAAAGAACAAAGGTACAGAGAGCAATAACTAAGTAAGGAGTATAATAAACCTAAAATATTTATTGGTAAAACCAAAAACTAACAGGCACAGCAAACAAGGCAACCCAACAGGCACAGCAAACAAGCCAACCCAACAGGCACAGCAAACAAGGCAACCCAACAGGCACAGCAAACAAGGCAACCCAACAGGCACAGCAAAGAAGGCAACCCAACAGGCACAGCAAACAAGGCAACCCAACAGGCACAGCAAACAAGCCAACCCAACAGGCACAGCAAACAAGCCAACCCAACAGACACAGCAAACATGCCAACCCAACAGACACAGCAAACAAGGCAACCCAACAGACACAGCAAACAAGGCAACCCAACAGGCACAGCAAACAAGGCAACCCAACAGGCACAGCAAACAAGCCAACCCAACAGGCACAGCAAACATGCCAACCCAACAGACACAGCAAATAAGCCAACCCAACAGGCACAGCAAACATGCCAACCCAACAGACACAGCAAACAAGCCAACCCAACAGGCACAGCAAACAAACCAACCCAACAGGCACAGCAAACAAGCCAACCCAACAGGCACAGCAAACAAGCCAACCCAACAGGCACAGCAAACATGCCAACCCAACAGACACAGCAAATAAGCCAACCCAACAGACACAGCAAACAAGGCAACCCAACAGGCACAGCAAACAAGCCAACCCAACAGGCACAGCAAACAAGGCAACCCAACAGGCACAGCAAACAAGCCAACCCAACAAACAAACAAACAAGCCAACCCAACAAACAAACAAGCCAACCCAACAGGCACAGCAAACAAGCCAACCCAACAAACAAACACACAAACCAACATGCACAGCAAACAAGCCAACCCAACAAACAAACACACCAACCCAACAGGCACATCAAACAAGCCAACCCAACAGGCACATCAAACAAGCCAACCCAACAAACAAACAAACAAACCAACATGCACAGCAAACAAGCAAGAGGCCACAAACAACGGGACTGCACAAGCACCAGGACGCGGTTGCACACTCACCAACAGTGGCAACTTGCAACATAAGACCACGCCAGTAACATCAGTAGCAACAACAACAACAACAAAAACACAGCAACAACAACAGCAGGAGTAGAAACAGCAACAAAAGTCAGCAGCAGCAACATTTACAATTAACAAATACACCAGGGAAAAAAATCCCAGAAGATATAGCAAACAAACACATCTGCTGTAACACCTTCAATAACAACCCCAAACAAATGCAACGGGAACAGGAGCAACAGAAGTAACAGGAGCAACAGAAGTAACAGGAGCAGCACAAGTAACACCAGCAGCTCTAGCAACAACAAGAACTCTAGCAATCACAAAAAATGTTGAGGAGAAGTTAGGGTAAAAGATTTTCATTTTAAAGTGATGGTCCGAATATGCAAAAGCGTTGTGTTGAGAGCCTTTCGAACCTCGTGAGTCCCGTCTCGGGATCCCTGTGTCATAATAAACAGTATCTCGAACCCTGAGCCAGAAACAGTACTTCGAACCCTGAGATGTAAAAAGCAATTCGAATTTCTGTGTTATAAACACTACCTGAAACCCTATGGTCTTAAAACAGTATTTCGGACACTGTACCAGAAACAGTATTTCGAACACTGTGCCAGAAACAGTATTTCGAACAGTATATCAGAAACCTTTTCTTGAACACCATGCCACATATTAAAAAAAAATTAGGGGTACCTAATTTTAGGGGGGTACCCTAGGGGTAAATTAGGGGTCTCCTGTCTATTTTATCTCTTGTATACCGTCTTCAATACTGTGCCTCGTGAGTCTCTGTCCATTCTGTCACGCCAATACTGTCTTATCCAAGTTGTTAACCCTGTCGGGGAAATCTTATTACGAGATCCAAGTTCAATAAATGTGGAATTCGAGCTTCTCGAAGCATTTTTAAACGAGTTTTCAAAACTAAATGAACTCGAAGTAATTTTTTACTACGCTATCTCCCCGGAGAGCAGGAAATACATGGCTGTAATTTGGTCGTGGTTGTTTCAATTTATGTCGAGAGTTTTGTGATCTCAAAAGTCATTTAATTTCACGCAAGTGTCACATCATTATAATCTTGAGGGGGGATATGGCCGAGATATTACTGCTGCTGCTGCTGTGTGTGTGTGTGTGTGTGTGTGTGTGTGTGTGTGTGTGTGTGTGTGTGTGTGTGTGTGTGTGTGTGTGTGTGTGTGTGTGTGTGTATGTGTGTACTCACCTAGTTCTCACCTAGTTGTGTTTGCGGGGGTTGAGCTCTGGCTCTTTGGTCCCGCCTCTCAACCGTCAATCAACAGGTGTACAGATTCCTGAGCCTATCGGGCTCTGTCATATCTACACTTGAAACTGTGTATGGAGTCAGCCTCCACCACATCACTTCCTAATGCATTCCATTTGTCAACCACTCTGACACTAAAAAAGTTCTTTCTAATATCTCTGTGGCTCATTTGGGCACTCAGTTTCCACCTGTGTCCCCTAGTACGTGTGCCCCTTGTGTTAAATAGACTGTCTTTATCTACCCTATCAATCCCCTTCAGAATCTTGAATGTGGTGATCATGTCCCCCCTAACTCTTCTGTCTTCCAGACATTGTGTGTGTGTGTGTGTGTGTGTGTGTGTGTGTGTGTGTGTGTGTGTGTGTGTGTGTGTGTGTGTGTGTGTGTGTGTGTGTGTTGGGAGCCCAGCGAGTCTCTTCACCTCCCAACGTTGTCCAACCTGGATCTACTCATCAAGTTGAGTGCTTTGAAGGGTCGAGCGTTAGCTCCTCGGCCCCTTCCTTTCTTTTACTACGGGCTCACCATAGCCCGTGCTACTTGGAACTTTTTGTTCCAGGTAGCGAATCTTAAACAACAACAACAACCCTGGCTTTCGGACCAGTGATAGTTTATAGCCATATACCACGCTTGTACATCCGTTCACGACAGAATCGTTAATACCAAGAGCCCCCTCCCCCTCTTCAGCTACTAACGAGCGCAGCTCTAATATCGCACCAGCAACAACGTCTCCCTCTAATGGTCTTTTTCCCCTCGGGCTCTTGTGAGAGTTTTTTATTTGTGGCAGTGTCGGGTCCCAGACAGGTCGCTGATGACTTCAACCTGTGTCTTCCCAACGGAAAGGTTAAGCACGTATTAAATAATACGGGTTTAACCGTATTTTTCGATAAATAAACCAGGCATCTTCTTTAATATGTTTAGGAAACAGATAGGCAGTATGTTTAGGACCAGAAGTAATGCAAGGAGAGGACCAGCAAAGCAAAGGGGCCAGATTCACGAAGCAGTTACGCAAGTACTTACAAACGTGTACATCCTTCCTCAATCTTTGACGACTTGGTTACATTTATTAGTTTACTAGCATGCAAACTTGCCAGTCAACTGTTGTTATTGTTATAAACTGCCTTCTGGTGCTTCGGAGCTCATTAACTGTTTAATAACTGTAAACAAAGCCGCCAAAGATTGAAAAAAGATGTACAGGTTCGTAAGTGCTTGCGTAACTGCTTCGTGAATCTAACTGCAGACTCTGGCCTGAGCCACATGGACGTGAACAACCACATCTTCAGGGTCAGGGCCAGCAAATGGAACGAAACTGAAAGTCGACAATAATAAAAGACTTCCTCAAATCACAGCTTTAAAACCAGATACGACGAGCATCAAAGGAGTTTGTGGCATTAGACTGCGATCAGAATACGGTGCCCAGGAGCTGAAGTTCAGCCATGCAGAATCACGTAAGAACTGCTTAGTTAAAAAACAACTTCACTAAAACATACACACACACACACACACAGAGCCAGAAGGGAGGTGGAGTGACTGCCTGCCTGCCCGCCTGCACCTTGGAAACTCATCCTAATTTGTTAAAGTGATACATATATTGTTATTCATTCTACTTGTTCATTCTAGCACCTCTCACCCCAGCCACTGGTCCCCGGGGCGAGCACGACTGCTTCCCTCTGTAGATAACCTGCTAAACTGCTTTAGTGTGCCTGACAGGTTCTGCTTGTAGCCAGGCGTCTGGCTCTCTCTGTGTGCTAGGTATTCATTAAAATATACACAATTGCCTGTGAATGTTGGGCTTTAACTCTTGGGTCCCGTTACTCGGCCCTACAACCAGGTACACCCAATTACTGCTGGGTGAAAGTCTTGTGGCCTCAAGATCACTTGTAGTGTATTATCGTAGTATACAGTACTATTGCATTAAATTTATTATGTTTTGATTAAATAGATTCTGGTTCTTTTTCCTCCTTGAGTGTACAAAATTCTACTCCAAAACTAAACTTTTTCTCAGTTCTTGTGAAGAAACATTGTCAAAGCTTCTCTGGCTCATATATGATGCTCATATTTTTCTTCCTGGTTTGTAAAGGAGTTGAAAAATAAGGAATAAATTTATTTTTCATGTTAGTGGTGCGCACCCTTGCCACACACACACACTCACACACACACACACACACTCACACACTCACACACACACTCACACACTCACACACACACACACACACACACACACACACACACACACACACACTCACACACACACACACACACACACACACACACTCACACACACACACACACACACACACACACACACACACACACTCACACACACACACACACACACACACACACACACACACACACACACACACACATGATAAAATCGACAGGGAAGATTTCCTGAGACCTGGAACTTCAAGAACAAGAGGTCATAGATTTAAACTAGCTAAACACAGATGCCGAAGAAATATAAGAAAATTCACCTTCGCAAATAGAGTGGTAGACGGTTGGAACAAGTTAAGTGAGAAGGTGGTGGAGGCCAAGACCGTCAGTAGTTTCAAAGCGTTATATGACAAAGAGTGCAGGGAAGACGGGACACCACGAGCGTAGCTCTCATCCTGTAACTACACTTAGGTAATTACACACATACACACACACACACACACACACACACACACACACACACACACACACACACACACACACACACACACACACATACACACACACACACACACACTAACATCAACGCGAGTTCTAAAAAGCTAAGAAACCCAAAACTAACAAGTACTTGTGTGCAAAGTCTGAATACAAACAGCAACAACAACAACAACAATAAATAGCGGTAATTTCTTCTCACAAACAAAATAAAACAGGATGAAAACCCACACTTACGTATTTGTGAAATTTGATGTAAAGTTGTACAATTTAAAGAGTGTGAAAGACTTGGTGTAAATCTTGACATGAAATACACAAATACATAAGAAAGAATAATCATAATAATACAGAGTCGTGTCATAATGGTATAGTAAGATTTTTTTGTTTAAGGAAGGGAGTCACTATTGTTGAGTCCTTTGACACTTTTTTTATTTTATGCTAATCGTAATCCGCCCATGTTAGTCACATTCCCAACAGCAATTAACGAGAAAAATGTCATGAAATTAGCCAGAGCGTCTGACCTCCAGCCTCGGACCAACAGACATTTTCATTTTTATATCATGCCATGAAGAGGCTTGACACAGTAATGCCCCCCCCCCCCCAAGCATCACTGAACTCAATGATCATAAGATATACTTCCAAAAATCAGGAGAATCTTGGACCCGCATCGGTGTTAGCTTCTCTCTCTCTCTGTCCCCTTGACTGACAGATTGGTTCCCTGCCTGCCTGCCTGCCTGCCTGCCTGTCTGCATGCCTGTCTGCCTGCCTGCCTGCCTGCCTGCCTGACTGTCTGCATGCCTGTCTGCCTGCCTGCCTGCCTGACTGTCTGCATGCCTGCCTGCCTGACTGTCTGCATGCCTGTCTGCCTGCCTGCCAGCCTGCCTGCCAGCCTGCCTGCCAGCCTGCCTGCCAGCCTGCCTGCCAGCATGCCCATTACCTACATAAACATCATCGACGCCTCTCCCCCTCGTGTAGTTGTGTCCTGCTCAACCTATCCCCTCGTCCTCCCTCCATCCCTGCCGTCCCCTCGCTCACCCTCTCAAATTGGATATCGCTAGATATCATGGCTGGCCATATTTTCCCCTTTTCCACCTTACTTTCCCTCCCTCATTCTTTATGATCTTAGTCCATCACCTCTTCCCCCAGCTGGACGTGTTCCTCCCTACCCACCACCTATCCCTCCTTACCCCATTCAGGCAGACCTTCCTTTGTGGTGTGTCGCCTTGTATCTCATTCCTTTCCTTACTGGCTCTATCCCATGACAGTCCCCCCCCCCTACCCCATTTTCTTCCTAACCCCTGCTACCCATCTCACCTCTCTCTCTCTCTCTCTCTCTCTCTCTCTCTCTCTCTCTCTCTCTCTCTCTCTCTCTCTCTCTCTCTCTCTCTCTCTCTCTATATATATATATATATATATATATATATATATATATATATATGTCGTACCTAATAGCCAGAACTCACTTCTCAGCCTACTATGCAAGGCCCGATTTGCCTAAAAAGCCAAGTTTTCATGAATTAATTCTTTTTCGACTACCTAACCTAACCTAACCTAGCTTTCTCGGTTACCTAACCTAACCTATAAAGATAAGTTAGGTTAGGTTAGGTAGGGTTGGTTAGATTCGGTCATATATCTACGTTAATTTTAACTCCAATAAAAAAAATTGACCTTATACATAATGAAATGGGTAGCTTTATTATTTCATAAGAAAAAAATTAGAGAAAATATAATTATTCAGTAAAACTTGCCTTATTAGGCAAATCGGGCCTTGCATAGTAGGCCGAGAAGTTCGTTCTGGCTACTAGGTACGACATATATATATATATATATATACTTGTGTAAAGGTGTTAACGAGGCAACACTGATGATAGTCGTCAGTGTTTACAGACACTGAAGGTCTGGTGGTTACTGAGCATCTCTGACCTCAGTGTTCATTTGCATGCTTAATTATTTGGTGAAAATAAATGACAAGTTGCAGCTGAGAATATGTGAGGAGGAGGAGGGAGGGAAGGAGAGAGAGAGAGGGGGGGAGAGAGAGAGAGAGAGAGAGAGAGAGAGAGAGAGAGAGAGAGAGAGAGAGAGAGAGAGAGAGAGAGAGAGAGAGAGAGAGAGAGAGAGAGAGAGAGAGAAATACACACGTCCAAACAAGCAAACAAAACAAGACATTAACCTCCCTCCCCCCCCTCCCTCACTCTCCAGCGCCCCGAGTTGCAGCTCCGGCCGGTGTAATATCCTAATGGAGGTTCGACGAATATTTTTCTTCCCATTAACATGAAACAAAAGAGGAGAAGATTCTTAAAAACATTAACTATTACAATGTGAATTTCTCCCATAAGAGAGAGAAAAAAATCCAGCTTTTTCCCTTACTGGGATCACATGTTTGACTCTCGCCCTGAGGGCCCGGGTTCGATTCCCGGTCGAGGCTGAAACCAAAATTTGCAGTTCATTTCACCTGATGCATCTGTTCACCTAACAGTAAATTAGGTACCTGGGAATTAGACAGCTGCTACGGGGCTGCTCCCTGGGGATGTGAGTGTGTATTCATGGTGGGTTTCTGGATTGCTTCACGAAATTGTAATCTTCTTATATCTTGGGTTTTGTCTATCAAAAAAAGTAATCCACTTAAAAGTAGAATCTTCCATAAGTATGTTGACCAAACCGCACACTAGAAAGTGAAGGGACGACGACGTTTCGGCCCGTCCTGGACCATTCTCAAGTCGATTGTGAATGGTCTACCATAAATACCATGAATCAATTACCATACTACCATAAATACCCAAATTACGGAACTATTCTCTCTATCTGTTGCACATAAAAGCAACACACGCTATACTAAATATGTTACGATTCCATTTCAATGCTTCCGATTGCAGTGATAAATTGAATTTTCTTAGATTTCGATTTATTTTCATTTTCATTTAATTATTTCGTGTGACATTGCGTTCGAATTGACCTGTGTTGTTTAAAATACCGTTCATTTCTTGAGTATAGTTTATTTTTGTATTTTTTCATTGTATTTCATTTCGTTTTTGTTAACTGTTCTTCCCATTTTTCTGATGGGAACATCAGATAAATTGGGAACGCATCGGACTAGGGAGTGGGGAATGGTGGGGAGGACGAGGGGACGGGAGAATGGAAAGAGGGGAGGACAGGGGAGGGTTGCTGTCAAACAATATTCGAGGTACTTACAAATTGGAGTTGCATGAGATATACAAATGATACTGCAATGGACTTTTAATGCAATGAATTGGAATGGTGACGCATTGTAATGGTCTTCTGACGCAAATGCGACCATATTGCAACGCTTCATACCCCCCAGCTTTATAAAGCCCAGCGTAAATCGTAATGACGTTAGATTTGGCGGCGTGTGTGTGTGTGTGTGTGTGTGTGTGTGTGTGTGTGTGTGTGTGTGTGTGTGTGTGTGTGTGTGTGTGTGTGTGTGTGTGTGTGATTGCAACAGCGTTCTGCAGTTTTGACTAATGCATTAAAATCTGAGTGAGTGGGAGGCTATATAATTATATCCCTCTATTCCCCCTCACGCCTTTCTCTCTCCCCTCTACTTCCCTACTTCCCTCTCCCCCCTCCCCCCAACCCCTCCTCCCCCCCCCCCCCCAATCCCGGAATCCCCTCCAGCCAAAGCAAGCGTTATTAATTGCAAGATAGATGCAACATGGAAATTAACAGCTGGGTGGCAACCGCTGGCTAGGATTGTTGCCAGTGGCAGTTTCCCTACAGCACTAGGTATTAACGCCGTGCCATATGGCATGTTCCTCATCTGCTGACTCTCCTCTCTCTCTCTCTCTCTCTCTCTCTCTCTCTCTCTCTCTCTCTCTCTCTCTCTCTCTCTCTCTCTCTCTCTCTCTCTCTCTCTCTCTCTCACTCTCTCTCTCTCTCTACGCCCGCACAAGTTTCTATAGCTGCCATACCCTATATACTCGGCTATTCAGAAGTTGCCATATAAGACCTGCTATAGCTATACCGCCCACACCTGCCATTTCTGCCATATACTGCGTTCAAAATAGGTCTCGATGTCGCATAGCCTCGCATCCATTACCGTCCTTGCCATAGCTGCCATACCATCGGTAGAAGCTGTCATATTAATGTTGCCATAATAACTATATCTGACATTGTTGCCACATTATTGTTGACATAGTTACCATGGCTGGCAGTGTTGCGACATCATACTGCTCTGCTGAGTGACAAAAAAAGAGAGAGAAAAAACCATGTCAATACCATACCCTGAAATGCTTATATATATATATATATATATATATATATATATATATATATATATATATATATATATATATATATATATATATATATATATATATATATGCAACAATGATCACAAAAACACTGATCCAAGTATGCAGAATAACCACATATGAAAAATAGAAAATACTTAACGCGTTTTCGGCTAATTCGCCTTCATCAGAGCAAAGTAGAATCTTACTTTACTGATTCTACTTTGCTCTGATGAAGGCGAATTAGCCGAAAACGCGTTAAGTATTTTCTATTTTTCATATGTGGTTATTCTGCATATATATATATATATATATATATATATATATATATATATATATATATATATATATATATATATATATATATATATATATATATATATATATATATATGACTTTGTAATGGTCATCGTCTTGACCTTCAGGCGACTTATGGAAAAAAATATCTGTGAATTACACGTGGAGAATTTCCAAGAGTTCATCTACTCTAGTCAATTTCTCGTTCTACGCCAAGATTGAACGACATCTTCTCCATCTACTCGAAGACTTAAGACATCCTCCCTATTTACGAGTTGCATAATTGAAGAGAGAACAAGTGAACGAATGAGCTTAATATGAGAGATATTAATAAACATAACAACGCAAAATAGGCTACGAAACAATGTATATAAATTGGGTAAGTTTAGATTCAGGAACATATCCTGGGTATATACACAGCTCTGAAAATAGGATTTGATTACCGAGTAACGCAGAATAGGAATGGGATCTCTTTGATTTATATATATGTCTAGCCTACGCTTGAAACAATGAGTCTGGACAGGTTCAAGATTGGACGTTCTCTTCCTCTTGAGATCAGACAATCTCTAATCGAGACTTATCGAATCAAGACGCCCTTGGATAGCTTACGCTCCAGATAGCGGGCGGATTGGAGCCTTAATTGGTTTTGTTGTAAGGTCGTGTTCTCTCTCTCTCTCTCTCTCTCTCTCTCTCTCTCTCTCTCTCTCTCTCTCTCTCTCTCTCTCTCTCTCTCTCTCTCTCTCTGTGTGTGTGTGGTAGAGTAGTGTTGGTGGTGATGGGAGAAGTAATAGTGATGGTGTTACCAGTGATGATAGTGGTGGTGGCAGGTTCAATACCAGCTTCAATCCCAGCTTCAGCTTCAATACCAGTGGTAGAGGAGATAGCAACTGAAACAGCACCAGTAATCAATGACACAATGGTAGAAACAGAAGTAACAATTGCAGCCATAGCAGGAACAGCAACAATAACTACAAGACAAGTAGCAGCAGCACTAGAACAAAATGCATATACCAACAGTATGGTTGAACTACACCTCCTCATGCAATGACTTATTATCTTACAAAGGGGGCAGTTAACCTTTGACCCCGCTCATTAGTACCGTGATAATTACTCTCGCCTCCATCACTTGCAAAATCCAGGAAAAGAGATTTTAATTATGTATGTACATACACACCTGACTTAAGTCTTTGTTTGGAAGGTTTATTCATATCTGCTTCTTAAGTCACGTGTGGAATTCATATATATGTGACTTTCATCAACCAATTCAACCATCAAGGTATAAAAGGTTTCGTAATTAAACATTAACATATGCATGTCTATGGACTAAACATTTGCATATGTCTATACGGACTACACATTTACATATGTCTAAGAATCCGCCCCATTAGTAATGTTTGATATTAATTTTTTATTTCGTCCTCTTTAAAATGGGGAAAATATCCCCATTTTCACCCCTCCATTACAATTGTAACTAATGCCATTACTATATTACGGGGTTATCAGAACTCTACCCTATTATATGTTTGCTTCCATTAAACCCCGTTCTATTACATATATATTTCCCCCCCCCCTTCCCCATTATGTGGCCCTATAACATGTGCCATTTCCACCCCCTCCCAATTAAATTATCGTCTCTTAGAGATTAAATTAATTCCTTCGAGTGGCTTAAAAAAATTTAGTTTGCAAAACTGAGTAATACAAAAAAGATCACACACACACACACACACACACACACACACACACACACACACACACACACACACACACACACACACACACACACACACACACACACACAGGGTATCATTTCCCATTTCCCATTGGAAATGGGACAGGAGTCATTGCTGTAAACAACCGATAGCTAGAAAGGCGGGATCCAAGAGTCAATGCTCGATCCTGCAAGCACATATAGGTGAGTATATAGGTGAGTACACACACACACACACACACACACACACACACACACCTTAACTAGGTAAGTACACACACAGTATGCGGCCTCAGCATGGAGCCCGTACCTTGCCAAGCACAAGACGAAGCTGGAAAAAGTTCAGAGGTATGCCACTTGGCTAGTCCCAGAACTAAGAGGCATGAGTTACGAGGAAAGGCTGCGGGAAATGCACCTCACGACACTGGAAGACAAAAGAGTAAGGGGAGACATGATCATTACCTACAAATTTCTCAGAAGAATTGACAGGTAGATAAACTGTTTAACACTGGTGGGACGCGAACAAGGGGACACAGGTGGAAACTGAGTACCCACATGAGCCACAGGGACGTTAAAAAGAACTTTTTTCAGTATCAAAGTAGTTAACAGATGGAATGCATTAGGCAGTGATGTGGTGGAGGCTGACTCCATACACAGTTTCAAATGTAGATATGATAGAGACCAGTAGGCTCAGGAATCTGTACACCAGGTGACTGACAGTTGAGAGGCGGGACCAAAGAGCCAGAGCTCAAGTACAACTATGGTATATACAGATCATCAACGCGGAGGTTCTAAACGTGTTTGTCAGTCTGGAGCGCCGGGGCTTTTACGTGTGATTACTCTGACCAAACAATTTATAATAAAGTATAGTGAGAGGCTCCGTCTAATTAAGGCGCTCAGCGCCCCTGTGTGTGGCGCCACAGAGTGTGGCCATAGTGTGGCACAGTCCACACAGTGAGCCCCCCACAGTGTGGCACAGTCCACACAGTGAGCCCCCACAGTGTGGCACAGACCACACAGTGAGCCCCCACAGTGTGGCACAGACCACACAGTGAGCCCCCTACAGTGTGACACAGACCACACAGTGAGCCCCCACAGTGTGGCACAGACCACACAGTGAGCCCCCCACAGTGTGGCACAGACCACACAGTGAGCCCCCCACAGTGTGGCACAGACCACACAGTGAGCCCCCCACAGTGTGGCACAGTCCACACAGTGAGCCCCCCACAGTGTGACACAGTCCACACAGTGAGCCCCCCACTGTGTGACACAGACCACACAGTGAGCCCCCCACAGTGTGGCACAGACCACACAGTGAGCCCCCCACAGTGTGGCACAGACCACACAGTGAGCCCCCCACAGTGTGGCACAGTCCACACAGTGAGCCCCCCACAGTGTGACACAGTCCACACAGTGAGCCCCCCACAGTGTGACACAGACCACACAGTGAGCCCCCACAGTGTGGCACAGACCACACAGTGAGCCCCCCACAGTGTGACACAGACCACACAGTGAGCCCCCCACAGTGTGACACAGACCACACAGTGAGCCCCCCACAGTGTGACACAGACCACACAGTGAGCCCCCCACAGTGTGACACAGAGACCACCCCAGTGAGCCCCCACAGTGTGACACAGAGACCACCCCAGCGAGGCGCCACAGACTGGACTCGATCCCCGCTATGATAAGTCCGTCCACTCCATCCCGCGAGGCGCAACATCAACGGAGGATTACCGTTATCAACAACGATTTATTGACGCATCAATTAACGTTGTTTGGCCAGGGAGGAGGGGGGGGGGGAGGGAGGCAGTCCAGGACGGACCTAAACGACCTCAATCTCACCCTAGACTCACAGGACCTATATTAGTAATGGACTCACAGGACCTAAATTAGTAATGGACTCACAGGACCTATATTAGTAATGGACTCACAGGACCTATATTAGTAATGGACTCACAGGACCTATATTAGTAATGGACTCACAGGACCTATATTAGTAATGGACTCACAGGACCTATATTAGTAATGGACTCACAGGACCTATATTAGTAATGGACTCACAGGACCTATATTAGTAATGGACTCACAGGACCTATATTAGTAATGGACTCACAGGACCTAT
>NC_091217.1:5088337-5118337 GCF_040958095.1 Procambarus clarkii | reverse complement strand
GCTGTGATGTGGTGGAGGCTGACTCCATACACAGTTTCAAATGTAGATATGATAGAGCCCAGTAGGCTCAGGAATCTGTACACCAGTTGATTGACAGTTGAGAGGCGGAACCAAAGAGCCACAGTTCAACACCCGCAAGCACAATTAGTTGAGTAGAATTAGGTAAGTACACACACACACACAAACCCAAATAAATACACAAACAATAAAGAGGGATTAACCTGAAACAACCCATTAACGCAGCAACAACCAATTACCCGTAGTTAACAGATCATTATAGATACGAGATCGTTATAGTCAACACCATATGAATAAATCTGAATAATTTACACTAGCTTGGGAGATTATGAGAGCAATAACAGCTTGGTTGAACACGGTATTAAAACACCTTCAGTAACTCCAGCATTCATTTTCAAACCTAAAAAAAAAATATACATAAATACTTTTGACGCAAATTAAATACTAAATAATAAAGCTTTACGAGAGATAAGCTTAACTTGAATATTCAATTACGAACTCCAAGAACTTTCTTTGTTAAAAAAGTTTTCGCGTGCTAATAGAAACTTTAATTTTTAATCTTAAATCCAAGTCAGACTTTGTTCTTCTTCACGAAGTGAACTAAACTGGAATATACAGTTACAGGACACAAGTTACAGTTGCTTGTTTGGTCAATTAGACGAATAGTTTGGTGATAAACACACACACACACACACACACACACACACACACACACACACACACACACACACACGAGTGTGTGTGTGTGCACCATTTGATGTGGTGGAGGCTGACTCCATACACAGTTTCAAATGTAGATATGACAGAGTCCAATAGGCTCAGGAATCTGTACACCAGTTGATTGACAGTTGAGAGGCGGGACCAAAGAGACAAAGCTCAACCCCTGCAAGCACAAATAGGTGAGTACAAATAGGTGAATACACACACACACACAAATCGCCAGGAAGCAGCCTGTAGCAGCTGTCTAACTCCCAGGTACCTATTTACTGCTAGGTAACAGGTTAGGCTGGGTAAGATACACCTTAAGTGACAAAATTAGTGAACATTCACTAATTGCGCGTTAGTAGCCACACTCAGTAATTAGCAAGAGCCGCTGTTGTTCCTGGGGAGACACTAATCACCCGCGTCTGCTAATTGCCAATTATGCTAATTTAAACGCTATTACGAACACCGAACTGTCGCTTGCGAGCCTGGAAATCGTTGATATTTTAACAACAGCTTCTGATAGGCCATTACTGGAATTTAACAAGTCACTTGTTAATGCGAAATGGATATGTTTAACCGACCAAGCCACAAACGTTTTCAAGACTTTCAAAAGCAATTAAAACGTTTAACAACGTTTGTTACGGTGTTATCTTGAGATGATTTCGGGGCTTTTTAGTGTCCCCGCGGCCCGGTCCTCGACCAGGCCTCCACCCCCAGGAAGCAGCCTGTGACAGCTGACTAACACCCAGGTACCTATTTTACTGCTAGGTAAGAGGGGCATAGGGTGAAAGAAACTCTGCCTATTGTTTCTCGCCGGCGCCTGGGATCGAACCCAGGACCACAGGATCACAAGTCCAGCGTGCTGTCCGCTCGGCCGACCGGCTCCCTTTTAGTGTATTAATGTTTAAAAAACGTTGTTTGCTTGGGATAGTAGTTATCAATTCAATCGAAGCTAATAGTATTAATAGATAAAGATAACATAAATAGATAAATTTAGAGATAGATAAAGCCAGAGGGAAGAAGTAGAACGCTTTTGGCTCAGGTTTATACCTATTGGAACTGGTAATTAAGAGGTGATTATGCGTTCACTAATTATTCATTTTTTAATGAAGGTATAAAATATTAGGGGGGGACTGATCACCCCCAGGTGAGTTGATCACCCAGGTGAGTTGATCACCCAGGTGAGTTGATCAGCCAGGTGAGTTGATCAGCCAGGTGAGTTGATCAGCCAGGTGAGTTGATCAGCCAGGTAAGTTGATCACCTCCAGGTGAGTATTAATCCTCTGTCACTGAGCTTCTCATCCCCCAGACCAATTAAGCATCTCTTAATTGGATTTCCGAATTATCGATAATATCGATATATTTAGTTGCTTGTAATTAAGTGAATATTATAGTTTTTCCTTATAACAACCTCGGTGTTGTTAAGAGGAAGTGGAGATCTACCTCCCCCCCCCCCCCCTTACAGGTAATTAGTTTCGCTCTTCAAACTCGCAACAAATTGGGTAGTTTGGTCGTGAACAGTAATTACCCCCATGAAGAAGTCCTTCTCTGCTTCGGACATCCTCTTCTTTCTTTTTCTTTCTTCTTACTTCTCTTCCTATATTCCTTTGTCAACCCCGAGTTTATTTTTTTTCATTATTCCTCGTATTTATTTCATTAATTCCTTTATTCTCCTGATTCGTCCTTATCTTCATGTGCCATTGCATTTTATTTTGATTAGTCTTCCATCTTCTTTCTCTTTCCTTTATTTTCTATTCCGTTATTCTCGTTTTCTTGTTAATTGTTAATTTATTTATACCTGGTTCTGTTCATTCGTTTTCTTTCTTAATTTTCTCGTTTTCTGCATGTCCTCTTTCCATTTTTGAGTTTTAGAAAAATGTATATTTGAAATATATCCATATGAAATACTCCCATGTGAAATACCCCCCATGTGAAATACCCCCCATGTGAAATACCCCCATGTGAAATACCCCCATGTGAAATACTCCCCATGTGAAATACCTCCCATGTGAAATACCCCCATGTGAAATACTCCCCATGTGAAATACCCCCCATGTGATATACCCCCCCATGTGAAATACCCCCCATGTGAAATACCCCCATGTGAAATACCCCCCATGTGAAATATCCCCCATGTGAAATACCCCTCATGTGATATACCCCCCATGTGAAATACCCCCCCATGTGAAATACTCCCCATGTGAAATACCCCCCATGTGAAATACCCCCCATGTGAAATATCCCCCATGTGAAATACCCCTCATGTGATATACCCCCCATGTGAAATACTCCCCATGTGAAATACCTCCCATGTGAAATACCCCCCATGTGAAATACTCCCCATGTGAAATACCCCCCATGTGAAATGACACTGTACACCTAGACCATCAGGAAATACAAGAATGAGAAAGTACTCATTCCTCACCTACTGGCGTAGGGAAGGAAGTATACTCCTCTTTCAGTATACTAGTAGACGTGAGGAAGTATATACTCCTTCAGTATACTAGTATACTCCTTCAGTATACTGAAAAAAAAATATGCAAATCAAAAGGTTTTTGTTGTTTCCTTTGTACATGAACTTCCTGTTTAAGGAACAGACTCGTTGATCATGATAGCCCCCCCCCCTCTCTGTTCAACCTCGTTATGTCCATTAATTATCACTTTAATTAAAACAGGGTAATTATGGAGGCTTCTTTTTTAATTGCTTCGGTGACAAATCATCGTCGTTAAATGTCTATTAAAAACACTATTTTTTTTTTACTTTATCTTTGAGAAAAGCTTTTTTTTATTGACTTCACAGAATATAACAATATAACTCATTTGGATTACTAAGTGGGATTTTTCATTGGATATATTTTTGATGTATGTTATTTTTTATTTTTGTATAATTCATAACCTTGTAATAGTGTAACCGCACTACTTGGCCTAGTATGCAAGGTCTAATTTGCTTAACAAGCAGAGAGATTTTCGTTGTTTTAAATATTTCGAAATTGATATTTTAAATTAATATTATTATATTACATTCAGAACATGAATTACTGACTTGGTTAGGTAGGTTAGGTTAGGTTAGGTTAGGGGAAGGTAGGTTAGGTAGGTTAGATTAGGTAGGTTAGGTAAGTTGGGTTAGGTAGATTAGGTTTGGTAAAATTTCTATGTTAGATTTAACTGACGTCAGTCAGTTAGTCAGTCAGTCAGTCAGTCAGTCAGTCAGTCAGTCAGTCTGGCTGTGGGAAACACCAGTAAGAGGCCCTCAAACTACCTTCAATCTCAAACGGGCAATTTGGGACGAATAGTTTCAAAATATGACAGACACTATACCAGCTGCTGTTCTGTGATTGGCTTGTTTCATAAAGGGGTCACAAGGTCAAAGCCCCCTTTAAAAGGTCAAGAGGTTAAATATCAGTTCAAGTTATGCTAAGTTCAGTTATCTGAACACAAACACACTTGGCTCTTTGTAATCCTTCTCTCTGACTTAATCTTTTCATTTTCTGTTTCATTAGTTTTTTTGCTTGATGGTGAGGCAATAGCCGGGTGCCAGGAGATAGAGCCCAACCCAACCACCAGCGGTAACATTAAAGTTTGAACCTTGCAGACTTACAAAATAATGTTTCCTAATGATTGATCATATCAATCATCTCAAGATTACACTGGCAAATCAAAGTGAGATTACGTAAAAGTCTATTGTTGAATAATCCTTGTCTCGTTATTCATCAGCGTTAAAATAGATATAAAATTGCTGTAGCGAAATATCTTGATATCATATCTTGATATCATATCTTGATATGAACTCATCGTATCTAAGCAAGCTCCATAAATTTGCATACTGAGAATGACAAGAGAGACCAAATTATCATCCCCAGTGTGTACACAGAACTCGAGGCTGGTTCGAAACTCCTCTTGTGTAAGTTGAGGTAAATTAGGAGAAAGAGCCGAGCCAAGAGCTACATGGCTCTTGGAAGGCACAAGAGGACAAGGTCGAGCCGGAGTACGAGGTCGGAGGGGACAGGAACGGTGCCCAACCACTTTGATAGTCGGGGATCGAACGTTGACCTTGCAGGATGTGAGGGCCTGCACACTCCAGCCTCCAGTGCTCTTGTTCCGAACCAAGCGTCGAGAACTTAGTCCTTGGTCATATTTAGTGTGAGACTCCATTGTCAGTGGCAGTGGGAGGCTCCATTACTAATGGCACCGGGAGACTCCATTGTCAATGGCAGCGGGTTATGAAGGCTTTTCATAACCCAGACAACTTTCCATTTATTATGACCATTACGTGATCTAACCGTAATATAACAACTGAGTTATCTGGAAATACTACTTCAATACTATTGCTATCCCGTATACAAAACTATCTAACCTTTCCCAAGATGACAACCACCATTAAGACCACAATCACCATCACCACTTAAACCTCCCCCCTTCCCTCTACTGCCACCACAACTACCACCAGCCCTTAGTCTAGACGCTATCAACTACCACCACCACAACTTCTCCCAGCATAAGAGCTATTCCATCAGAACATGACCTACCACAACTACACCCCCCTCCCACCTCCCAAACCCCTCTCTACGACAGTTTTATTTACCACAATCATAAAAACTAAATGAAACATTTACAAGAACTTCACACTGTACTCTCCTAGCAAACATCCCATATATATATATATATATATATATATATATATATATATATATATATATATATATATATATATATATATATATATATATATATATATATATATTTTTTTTTTAAATCAATAAAGAGAATATAATAATTCACACAAAAAACACACACACACAACTGTGACCTCGCGGCTGAGTGGGGTCGTAGTTCTAATGGCCCGAATTCGATTCCCGGCGGAGGCGGAAACAAATGGGCAGAGTTTTTTTTCACCTTGATGCAACGTAAGCCAAATTTATAACCCAGATGAGCCACAGAGACATTACAAAGAATTTTTGTCAGTGTCAGAGCAGTTAACAGGTGGAATGCATCAAGCAGTGATGTGGCTGACTCCATACACAGTTTCAAATGTAGATATGATAGAGCCCAGTAGGCTCAGGCATCTGTACACCAGTTGATTGACAGTTGAGAGGCGGGACCAAAGAGCCAGAGCTCAACCCCCGCAAGCACAACTAGGTGAGTAGACACACACACACACACACACACACACACAGGCTACGAGGCCCCAAGGGGCCTCGTAGCCTGGTGGATAGCGCGCAGGACTCGTAATTCTGTGGCGCGGGTTCGATTCCCGCACGAGGCAGAAACAAATGGGCAAAGTTTCTTTCACCCTAAGTGCCCCCTGTTACCTAGCAGTAAATAGGTATCTGGGAGTTAGTCAGCTGTCACGGGCTGCTTCCTGGGGTGTATGTGTGTGGTGTGGGGAAAAAAAAAAAAAAAAGTAGTAAACAGTTGATTGACAGTTGAGAGGCGGGCCGAAAGAGCAAAGCTCAACCCCCGCAAAAACACAACTAGTAAACACACACACACACACACACACACACACACACACACACACACACAAGGGGATGACTTAAGAACTTGCCGTAAACACGTGAAGCCATTTTTTTAGTATTTCTAATGAAAAAACTTTAACTATAAACTGTGGTAAAGTTCCCCGCTCTTCCTCGTGGACAATACACAGGAATCCATTTGGGTCGACCGGGGCGCTATTTTGGCCTCGGGGAGGTGATATATTACTGACCTCTTTCTCCAAGAAATACGAGGCTAAGATAGCAAGGAAGAATTCATTTAGGTGAAGGCCATATTTTGTACCTTAACACACAGATAACGAAGCGATATAGGTAAAACTAAATTGTATTTTGGCTCAGCGTTGAGAGTAGGTGGTGAGGTTGTTGGGGGGTTGTTAGTAGTGTTGTACTTAGTTGTGCTTGAGGGGGGGACGAGCTTCGGCTCTTTGGTCCCGCCTCTCAACTGGTGTACAGATTCCTGAGCCTATTGGGCTCTATCATATCCACATTTGAAACTGTGTATGGAGTCAGCCTCCACCACATCACTGTCTAATGCATTCCATTTGTTAACTACTCTGACACTGACAAAAATTATTTATAATGTCTCTGTGGCTCATTTGGGTACTACGTTTCCACCTGTGTCCCCGTGTTCGTATCCCACCCGTGTTGAATCGTTTGTCTTTGTCCACCTGGTGATGCTGGAAGGTGGTGTTGTGAGTTGAGGTTGTTGTTATAGAGTCAGCTTCTCGGAACATAAGGTTCCAAGTAGCACGGGCTATGGTGAGCCCGCAGTGGACTAAACCTGGCACGGGAGCGGGGCTGGAACTCGATTTTGTGTTGGTGGCGTGTGTGGTGGAGGTAGGTGGTGTGACGGTATGTTTTGTGATCGTGGTGGTAGTGGTTGCATGTCTGGGTGTCGCCGATCTGGAGTGAAACACTTCGAGCCCACACACAGTCCCTTCCTGCCTCCGTGTGTGTGTGTGTGTGTGTGTGTGTGTGTGTGTGTGTGTGTGTGTGTGTGTGTGTGTGTGTGTGTGTGGCAGTACACCAGGGCCTTAAATGGTCTTTAAATTGCTTCAGAATGATGTTTTTACGTTGTTAAGAGACATTTTTTGTTTTCTATTAATCATTCCATTATTCCTATTTATTAATTTAGATTTTTTTCCCAATTAATTTTTTTTATCTATCTTTAGGATATATATATATATATATATATATATATATATATATATATATATATATATATATATATATATATATATATATATTCCTATGTGTAACAAAGTCAATTTTGAAGTGTAAAGTATATATTTACTTTTGTTTGCATACGTGAGTCATCTCCATTCCACATATGCTGACAGTTGTGACAGGAAATGTTTCTTGTTGCTCTTTCAACTTGAAACACAAAGACAGTAATAATCTGTCTTGCATATTGCACAAAAGTTGCGACACAGCGACGAATTAGACATGCAGCTTGCAATCTCGCCCAACTGAGCTATTCAAGACACACGATGAAAATTACAGCTTCGTTATCATCTACACAAATGGTGATGAGCAAAAAAAACAACTTTCTGTGATAGTGAAGAAACTTTATAAGTGATGCGCTGCACCGACTTTAAGTTGGCGTACACAAACTTTACATCACTGTACCCCAGAGATTCTCTTATTCGTGCTTGTTCGTTGTAAAAAAGTTTCTACGTTTTTCTAAGAAAAAAAGAAACTTAGAAACAATGTACTTAGAAAAGTTTTTCTAAGTACATTGCAGTATATACTCCTCTCTCTAAGGCAGTCTGGGAGGATCGAGTCCTTTGTAACTAAGTTGATGGAATTACATGTTACAGATGGGAAGGGAAAGGCGGGGACCAAGAGCTCGATCCTGCAGGCCAGACACACACTCGATAACTACCTACAAAATTCTCAGGGGAATTGACAGGGTGGACAAAGACAAACTATTTACCAAACAATTAAGGTTACACAGGTGGCAACTGAGTACCCAAATGAGCCACAGGGACGTTAGAAAGTACTTTTTCATTTTCATAGTTGACAGATGGAATGGATTAGGCAGTGATGTGGTGGAGGCAGACCCCATACACAGTTTCAAATGTAGATATGATAGAGCCCAGTAGGCTCAGGAACCTGTACACCAGTTGACTGACAATTGAGGCGGGACCAAAGAGCCAGAGCTCAACAACTAGGTTAGTCTACATCACAGGAATATAGTTCTCCCTCACTACTGTGTAGCTTCCATCTTCTGACGCCTCCTGTGTGAAAATTCCCTACCGCTGTTACACAGATACTTAATCTCTTATCCAATTGTTCTAATCTCCAGTGTAAAAACAAAGCCATTACTGTCAACGGAGAAGCCTCTGGCAGAGCCGATATGTCACCCTCCTCCCCCCTCCACTACCCAACCGCTCAGGGGGAACTGCCAAAGAGACAAATGACGCAAGGATGGTACTTATTTTCCAGAGATGTTTATGTTTGGAAATAACCCGGGACGAATGATACTCCGACGGTACATATTTTCCAGATATATTTATGTTTGGAAATAGCCTTAGACGAATGGTACTCCAACGGTACATATTTTCCAGAGATGTTTATGTATGTAAATAACCCGGGACGAATGATACTCCAACGGTACTTATTTTCCAGAGATGTTTATGTTTGTAAATAACCCGGGACGAATGATTCTCCAACGGTACATATTTTCCAGAGATGTTTATGTTTGTAAATAACCCGGGACGAATGATTCTCCAACGGTACTTATTTTCCAGAGATGTTTATGTTTGGAAATAGCCTTAGACGAATGATACTCCAGCGGTACTTATTTTCCAGCACCATGGCGATTATTATCGAAGACTGTGTGACATACATGCGGCTCCCCACTCCAGAAGCGACAGACAAGTGTAGTAAACACAAAAGAGGAAAATTAGTTAAAAAGGTACTTGTGTAAAGGAGGAAATGTATATGTTTATCTCTCAGAATGTTTGGTAACATGTTTATTGCTTGTGATGTGTGTCTATGTATGTATTAACACGATGTACTGAACGGGGTGAGAATAGCTTGAGCTACCTCATCCCTTTGTGTGTATTTTACCTCAATAAACTTATTTCAATTTCAATTTCAATTTCAGTTAGAAAGGTGGCGTCCAAGAGCTAATTAAGAGTTATTACTTTCTCATACAATTCTATTGAAAACAAATAATTTTCCTGAGGTAACGCAGTAAGAAAATGTGAGAGGGTCAGTAGAGGTCCCGGGTAGACTTAGGTAGATAGTCGTAGGACTTGGGTAGATACTCGAAGGACTTGAGAGGGCTAGACAGTCGGGGGACTTGAGGGGGACTTGGGTAGATACTCGTCGGACTAGAGAGGACCAGGGGTAGATAAGCGGTATGACAGCCCAAGGGGCTCAGAAGCCAGTACACCAGAGGGGTAGATAAGCAACACCCACCAGCAGAGTCACTAAGATAAGAGATAACCTCAAGATAACCATATTCACCCAAAATCAACCAAGAATCATGGATCATCTATGAGCCTCGTTCAAGTCGCCCTCCGATGCCTTGACTAATCCTTTTTAATCACCTCTAATCTCGTTATAAGGTGGGGGGGGGGATGATTTACGGAGCCCAATCACGCCGAAGCTAACAACCACGGCGGGTTTTCAGGGCTACAGCGCCCTGTGATTGGTGTTTGCCGGCGATTTACAGCCACGTATAATGGCGGTCAAGGTCGCCCTGGCCGCCTGATCGACCCTTTGGGTGGTAAGAACCTAATGACCCTGGTTGAGCACCCTCAATGTAGTTACTTAGCGTGTGTAGGTGAGGATGGTGTATCCGGCTGTGCCCGGGTCTCTTTCCCGTCTCGCCCTCTCCCCCCCCCCTCTCTCTCTCTCTCTCTCTCTCTCTCTCTCTCTCTCACACACACCTCGGGAGCCTCGCGGCTGAGTGGATAGCGCTGCGAGGTCGTAGTCCTCATGGTCCGGGTTCGATTCCCGGCGGAGGAGGAGACAAATGGGCTAAGGTCGGGTCCACCCCCTTAGGGAGGGGGGGGGGCTTACTCAGGATGCAACCCCACGAGAGTTGACTAACTCCCGGGTACCAATTTGCTGCTAGGTGATCAGAGGCATCAGGTGAAAGGAAATGTGACCATTTCTAATTCTGTATATAGGGATCGAATACGGGTTCTGAATCCATGTTATCCTGTATTACATCCGTTCTAGAGGGAGGGGGGGGGGATGGAGGGGATAGGGGAGTTACCCGGCGTCGCCCGGGAGCCGAAGACACACAACTTCACTACACACACACACTATCTTCAACACTGTTAACTTATCTCCGCTAATCACGACTATCCTCATCACTGGAACCTTCTTCATTGAATATACTGTTGCAGATGGGGTGGCGCCGGGCCCCTCTATCTACATTCATCATTATCATCAACATTATCATCATTATCATCATCATCACTATCATCATCATCATTATCATCATCATCATCACTACCCTTTTCTACGTCATCACCTGCTTTTACTTTGTTCTCATTTCTTCTCCTTCGTCATCTTCCCTTCATCACCTTAATTACTCTTAATTACTCCCTCCCCCTCTCCTCCACAACCTTTCGTAACCTTTACCAACTGTCTTGCCCATCACCACCTTCCCTACCCATCGCAACTGCTATTTAATGAGATTAAAAATTAATTTAATTTACCAGGGGGTGGGGGGGGGTCAACCCCGATCCGCCTATGACTATCCCACACTAAACTCCAGTCACCATGCAAAGTTTAATGAGACAAGCCGTAAGTGTACCTACCCCCAACCTCGAACAAGCATAGATTGATTGATTGATGAAGATTAAGCCACCCAAGAGGTGGCACGGGCATGAATAGCCCCGTAATCGAACAAGCGGTAAGACATTATATTTTATAGATACATCTGACTACTTTTTAAGGAAGGAAGGGGGACACATGACACAGAAAGGAACATGACGAGGGGACACATGACACAGCAAGGAACATAACGAGGGGACACATGACACAGCAAGGAACATAACGAGGGGACACATGACACAGCAAGGAACATAACGAGGGGACACATGACACAGGAAACAGAACGAAGCGTAAATTAAATCTTGAAGTTCAAATGAATCAGGGAAGGGAAGAGAGGCTTTTGCAGGGGTGAACAAATTGAGTACGTTAGAATGGAGGCTGACTCTATACATGAGAGAGAGAGAGAGAGAGAGAGAGAGAGAGAGAGAGAGAGAGAGAGAGAGAGAGAGAGAGAGAGAGAGAGAGAGAGAGAGAGAGAGAGAGTAATTAAACTATATAAAAATTATGTTTCAGACTGAAGGTCAGATGCTTGTCGCTAGTCACACCCAATTTCTCTGGGTGACACATTGGTGGTAGGGGACTGTGACAGGCAGGTCGGGGTGGGCCCCATTGCTCCCCTTGCAATAGGATCGGTTTCTATTGCAGCTCCAATGAAGACCGAAATATGGGTTAGGTTTTCCGTAGAGTTTCAGTTTGTTTCCCCACGAGCTCGGTGTAACACGCCCCTACAAAATACATCCATTCACTCGGACTGGTCGGTCCAACCACTTATGCTGGACAACAGAGCGACGGTCTCGCTTCATGCAGGTCGGCGTTCAATCCCCGACCGTCCACAAGTAGTTGGGTACCATTCCTTCCCCGCCGTCCCATCCCAAATCCTGATCCCTTCCCAATGCTTTAGAGTCGAAAAGGCTTGGCGCTTTCTCCTGATAGTTCCCTTCCCTTCGAACTGGTCGGTACAGTGGCGGACTGGCTTCTTTCAGGTCGGAGATCGATCCCCCGCGGTATGGTCCGATGAGTTGAGGAGCCCCGGTCTTACTCTACTTCCTCACCACACAGTTCCTTGTGCCAGTTAAGTCCACTACGGGGCTCACCATAGCCCGTGCTACTTGGCACTTGTTCCGAGTAGCTGAATCTATAACAACAAAAACAACAGGCATACTGGCTGGGGGGGGGGGGTTACCGCCTCCTCGTTACGTTAACTATCATTAAGCGCCAGTGTAATTGTTTCCCGGAAGTGGTCATAGCTTTATGGTTATCTTGAGATCTATCTTGAGGTTATCTTGAGATGATTTCGGGGCTTTAGTGTCCCCGCGGCCCGGTCCTCGACCAGGCCTCCACCCCCAGGAAGCAGCCCGTGACAGCTGACTAACTCCCGGGTACCTATTTACTGCTAGGTAACAGGGGCATTCAGGATGAAGAAACTTTGCCCATTTGTTTCTGCCTCGTGCGGGAATCGAACCCGCGCCACAGAATTACGAGTCCTGCGCGCTATCCACCAGGCTACGAGGCCCCTCATCCACCAGGCTACGAGGCCCGTCATCCACCAGGCTACGAGGCCCCTCGTAGTTTTTTTTAGTTTTTTTATTATTTAAATCTCGTTATACAATTCCGGTTCAATTGTATTATGTGTCTTTGTTCATTATTCTGTTTGAATACCGTCCAGGTGGCTCGCTCTGTTATGCCCCTCTTCCAGTTTCTCTCTCCTCTTTCCCTCTTCTCTTCTACTATCAGCCTCCTTCTTCTTCTTATCTCCTCGTCTCTCCCCCCTCTTTTCCTTCCTTCCTTCTTTCCTCTTCCATCCATCTCTTGACACCATTCTGCTGGCCACAACAGTCAGTTTGGTCTCCCCTGGCAGCACACACTTAGCCATCTGCTACAGGGAGATCGTAGCCATCTGGTTCAGGGAGATCGTAGCCATCTGCTACAAGGAGATCGTAGCCATCTGCTACAAGGAGATCGTAGCCATCTGGTACAAGAAGATCGTAGCCATCTGCTACAGGAAGATCGTAGCCATCTCCTACAGGAAGATCGTAGCCATCTGCTACAAGGAGATCGTAGCCATCTGCTACAGGAAGATCGTAGCCATCTGCTGCAGGAAGATCGTAGCCATCTGCTACAAGAAGATCGTAGCCATCTGCTACTGGGAGATCGTAGCCATATGCTACAAGAAGATCGTAGCCATCTGCTACTGGGAGATCGTAGCCATATGCTACAAGAAGATCGTAGCCATCTGCTGCAGGAAGATCGTAGCCATCTGCTACAAGAAGATCGTAGCCATCTGCTACTGGGAGATCGTAGCCATCTGCTACAGGAAGATCGTAGCCATCTGCTACAAGAAGATCGTAGCCATCTGCTACTGGGAGATCGTAGCCATCTGCTACAAGAAGATCGTAGCCATCTGCTACAGGAAGATCGTAGCCATCTGCTACTGGGAGATCGTAGCCATCTGCTACAGGAAGATCGTAGCCATCTGCTACAGGAAGATCGTAGCCATCTGCTACAAGAAGATCGTAGCCATCTTGCTACAGGAAGATCGTAGCGATCGTCGAAGCAGTGCGGCCAGAAAAAGACTTCTCGAACCATCTAGCAGCTGGTTCCCCTCCTCGAAGTTCCACCTCAAGACAGCTGGAACTCGAAGGAAGGGGGGAGGTTAATTTCATCTGGTTACATTGAATGGACAGAAGCTTTTGGGGACGAAAGGTCCACAGCTTATTCTCAAGCTTTAAATGGGTGAGGTGCGGAGATTGCTTCAATGGTGAAGCTTCGGCGACGGATCCGAGGGTTCGGAACTACCGTTGAGGGTCGAACCGAGCGTCGAGTTAATGAACCTGAGTGAATTCTTACTTTTCCCAGTTTCATAGTAATGTGAGGTATGTTACAGTGACGTGAGGTATGTTACAGTGACGTGAGGTATGTTACATAGTGATGTGAGGTATGTTACAGTGACGTGAGGTATGTTACAGTGACGTGAGGCATGTTACAGTGACGTGAGGTATGTTACAGTGACGTGAGGTATGTTACAGTGACGTGAGGTATGTTACATAGTGATGTGAGGTATGTTACAGTGATGTGAGGTATGTTACAGTGACGTGAGGTATGTTACATAGTGATGTGAGGTATGTTACAGTGACGTGAGGTATGTTACAGTGACGTGAGTTATGTTACAGTGACGTGAGGTATGTTACAGTGATGTGAAGTATGTTACAGTGATGTGAGTTATGTTACAGTGATGTGAGTTATGTTACAGTGACGTGAGTTATGTTACAGTGACGTGAGGTATGTTACAGTGACGTGAGGTATGTTACAGTGACGTGAGGTATGTTTCAGTGACGTGAGGTATGTTACAGTGACGTGAGGTATGTTACAGTGACGTGAGGTATGTTACATAGTGATGTGAGGTATGTTAGAGAGTGATGTGAGGTATGTGAATAGATGTGGCGCCAGAGTATACAAGTGGTAATGAAATACTAGTCAGCAGCTGGTGTAAACTCCCAGAGGGATACTTGTAGCCGAGCCTAGGCCTACCAGTAGTGACGACTAGAAAAGTATACCGAGTTTACTGAATCATGTAATCATGAGTTTACTGAATCAAGAGCCACAGATTCGTCAACCCGTTCTCACACTTGCTTACAGTCAATATAGGCTTATTTAATAAGTGCATATGTGACATACTAATTGATTGTGAATATTTTAGTTTACCTTGAAAAGCTTCATAGAAAACACCGACCTCACCTAACCTTCTTAGTATGTTAAGATAAGCATCTTATTGCTTCTTATTTAGGGAGTTGAGTGCAATCAGGCTGACAGAGGCAATTACTGGGGCAACTTTGGATACATGTACTCGTCTGAGTGCAGCAAGAGTGGAGAAGGTGAGTAGCTAGAGTTCCCAGTTATAATAATAATTATAATAATTCATTGTGTCGGAGGGACAGGAAGCCAGAGTGTATACATACACGTTAATCTTATATCGAGGGTCTTCCCCCCCCCCCCCCTCCAAGGTTGAATTACTGACCACGCTCAGGATGCAACCCCTCAACAAGCTGACTAACTCCTGATTACCTACTCACTGCTAGGTGAACAGGTGCATTAGGTGCACGGAAATATATGGCTTGAAATATTTCAAGTGTGGGTAGCATAGGGAGCCGGTCGGCCGAGCGGACAGCACGCTGGACTTGTGATCCTGTGGTCCCGGGTTCGATCCCAGGCACCGGCAAGAAACAATGGGCAGAGTTTCTTTCACCCTATGCCCCTGTTACCTAGCAGTAAAATAGGTATCTGGGTGTTAGTCAGCTGTCACGGGCTGCTTCCTGGGGGTGGAGGCCTGGTCGAGGACCGGGCCGCGGGGACACTAAAAAAGCCCCGAAATCATCTCAAGATAACCTCAAGATAGCATATACTTGCTTCAAGTGTGCCTAGTATACATTATACATTTTCTTCAGTAAAAAAAAAATTAAATATACAAATTCTTTGGGAATGACAAAGCATAACAAAACTATTCCAAACTCTCCACCACTATAGGACTCGGCGCCATGCAAAAATAATTACCAAAACTTTGAGCCCATAATTGCGAAAACTCGGCAGCCGAAATTACGAAAATTTCCCGGTTCGAAATTACGAAAATTCGTGGATGGGATTTATTTTTAATTCACGGTTATGAGAATTGGAGCCGCAACTTGGTATAACTAATTATTTCAGACACAGTAAGAGTTGTATTCTTTTTGCTGTCCCTGAGAGGGGTTCGCATCCCGTCTGGTGAAATTAGACCGGTGATATTGGATATTTGAGCTGGGTTCTTGCTGTTATTCCAACTTGGTGTTGAGGCTGTGAGGTGATGTGTTCCTCTCTCTCTCTCTCTCCCTCTCCCTCCCTCCCTCCCTCTCTCTCTCTCTCTCTCTCTCTCTCTCTCTCCTACGTGTTGTCCGCCTGTGACTCTGACAGAGAGCATCGAAGCGTCGAAACATCAGACCACTTCAGGAAGACAAACACGGAACCTGTCTTGAGTCCCCCCTTCCAGAGGTCGCCCGGAGAGTCATAAAACAGAAAACGAATCATCCTTAACAAATAAAGTTCCACGTGGGCCTTTGAGATTTCCTAGAGGGTGTCAGGGGGGAAAAGGGGCCACATAGAGCATTTAATCCAAGAAGGGTGTGGTTAGGGGGTGAATCAGGGGAAGGGGGAAAGGGTGACTTCTCCAGCCACACCCTACACACTCAGCTTCGGAGTGTATTTATTATTTATTTGTTAAATCTCTGAAGATATTTGACATGTTCTCTGTCTGGCTTTCTTGTACCACACAAGACTCGCTTGACGAACTGTCTCCTTAACGACACAGCTGGTCGTTGGGCAGTGGACGAGCGGCATATGCTCAAACTGCGCTCTGGAGGTGTAATTGCTCGTTTGGGAGGTCAGTGAACGGTCGTCGCCAATTCTCGTGGATCGTGCTTCAGCAGGCACTCAATTTGGTTTTATGGCTTTTGGCACGTCAGTGTCTCTCCCGGATTTTGTTGTAATATATCTTTGTGACTTGTGTGTGTGTCAGGTGTAGTGGGAGTGCTTGTCTCAGGGTACATGTATACTGTATACTGTATACTGTATACTGTGGTCCAGAGTGGTGTGTGTGTGTGTGTGTGTGTGTGTGTGTGTGTGTGTGTGTGTGTGTGTGTGTGTGTGTGTGTGTGTGTGTGTGTGTGTGCGCGTCTGCGTGTGTGTGTGTGTGTGTGTGTACTCACCTAGTTGTGCTTGCGGGGGTTGAGCTCTGCTCTTTCGGGGTTGAGCTCTGCTCTTTCGGCCCGCCTCTCAACTGTCAACCAATCAATTGTAACTAACTACTAACTAATTACCCCCCCACCTCCACACACACACACCCAGGAAGCAGCCCGTGACAGCTGACTAACTCCCAGGTACATATTTACTGCTAGGTAACAGGAGCATCAGGGGGAAAGAAATTCTGCCCATTTGGTTTCTGCCATCAACCTAGGATTACGAGTCCAGAGTGCTGTCCACTCAGCTTTCAGGCCCCTAGATAACTGAGTGTGTGTGTGTGTGTGTGTGTGTGTGTAGAGTTACTGTGGTCAATTAACCTCTGGAGGGTTATTAACGTCTCTCAACTCCCCTTGGACAAAATTTCAACGCCAATTAATTTTCTAAGAGTTAATAAAAACCTCTCAAACTCTAGTGACTTATTAAGACATATGAACCTCTGGAGGGTTATTTGGACCTATCAACCTCTGGAGGGTTATTAAAACCTATCACATATTGACGGGTGAATGTAACCTATCCCCCACCGGATGGTTATTACCCCCCCCCCACCACCACCCCCTCCTCACCAAACAAGATTATTTTTATCGTACATACAGTTCATTTACATTTACGAAAGTAAACTATCGACTCACGGATACCCAGAAGCTGGTTTACACTCGTCTGTCGCTGGGTAAATATCCAAAGACTTTCATAGTCTTCCGGTGGAGACTATGTTCTCACTTGGGGTTACCTTGAGATGCTTCCGGGGCTTAGCGTCCCCGCGGCCCGGTCGTCGACCAGGCCTCCTGGTTGCTGGACTGGTCAACCAGTCCAGAACAGAACAATAGAATAGTTACCTTCTGTTCTTAGCGTGGAGCCCTCCTTGGAGGAGCCCTCCTGAAGGAGCCCTCCTGAAGGAGCCCTCCTGAAGGAGCCCTCCTGAAGGAGCCCTCCTGAAGGAGCCCTCCTGAAGGAGCCCTCATTGGAGGAGCCCTCCTGAAGGAGCCCTCCTTGGAGGATCCCTCCTGAAGGAGCCCTTCTGTAGGAGCCCTCCTTGGAGGAGCCCTTCAGAAAGAAAGGAGGCCCCCCTCTCCTCCCTGAAGGGCTCCTCTCAGGGAGAGAAGAGGAGCCTAAACCTCCTCTCAGTAAGCCTCCTCTGAAGACGCTGCCCCCTGGCATATGCCGCCTCTGAGACCCAGAGGAATCAGAGGCGGCCTCTGAGTCCTCTGGGACTCAGAGGACTCAGAGGTGAGTCCTCTGAGTCCATAGCAGCTCGGTCACTGTCTCCAGCCTGGACCAGGACGTGCTCCACTCCTATACAAGCTTCTCCTTAAGCCTCTGGTTAATGGATTTTTTATGTAAAGGACGCTGAGGGCCGAGTTTGGTGATAGGGACCAATAATTTATGGAAGACAAGACACGGAACTGGGATTATTATGGAACTGGTGTGGCCCCCCCTACAGCACACCCACGCTAAGCCTTCTTCTATATACCTACCAGCCTTACGCTGGCGCCGCAGGTACTCGCTACAAGAGCTGCGAGCTACAAGGCCATCGAGCTGGTGGTTGGTACTACGGGTCGCTGCAGTTGTTTGAACAACACTGTGGGCTGAGGGTGAAGAGGGGGATATCATAGTCCAGCCTGTTACTCCTTCCTCTCTCTCTCTCTCTCCCGGCCCCTAGTACAATGTTTGATCATTATCTCTCCATATGGGACTAATGGAATATCTCGCTCCTGGAAGTGAAGGTTCAGAGGAAGGGCTTCTGGCCCTGATACTGGAAGTGTAGGCTCAGAGGAAGGGCTTCTGGACCTGATACTGGAAGTGTAGGCTCAGAGGAAGGGCTTCTGGACCTGATACTGGAAGTGTAGGCTCAGAGGAAGGGCTTCTGGACCTGATACTGGAAGTATAGGCTCAGAGGAAGGGCTTCTGGCCCTGATACTGGAGGTATAGGCTCAGAGGAAGGGCTTCTGGCCCTGATACTGGAGGTATAGGCTCAGAGGAAGGGCTTCTGGCCCTGATACTGGAAGTATAGGCTCAGAGGAAGGGCTTCTGGCCCTGATACTGGAGGTATAGGCTCAGAGGAAGGGCTTCTGGCCCTGATACTGGAAGTATAGGCTCAGAGGAAGGGCTTCTGGCCCTGATACTGGAAGTATAGGCTCAGAGGAAGGGCTTCTGGCCCTGATACTGGAGGTGTAGGCTCAGAGGAAGGGCTTCTGGACCTGATACTGGAAGTGTAGGCTCAGAGGAAGGGCTTCTGGACCTGATACTGGAAGTATAAGCTCAGAGGAAGGGCTTCTGGCCCTGATACTGGAAGTATAGGCTCAGAGGAAGGGCTTCTGGACCTGATACTGGAAGTGTAGGCTCAGAGGAAGGGCTTCTGGACCTGATACTGGAAGTGTAGGCTCAGAGGAAGGGCTTCTGGACCTGATACTGGAGGTGTAGGCTCAGAGGAAGGGCTTCTGGACGGGATACTGTCAGCGGCCGGTGCTGATCTCTGGCGTCAACTGGACGACAACTTCTGTGAGTCGTGTAAATCCTTCACAACAGCAATATTATGATATTCTTTAATGTTAAAAGTTATATATATACATTTTAATCACATGTTTGATTGGAAAGAATATGACGATAAATCTACCATACTGACATTGTTATCATCTAGCAATACTGTTTAATTGATGTATTGTTAGAAATCACAATGATTTCCGAGGGTGTATATTTGCTGGGTGTATTTCTGCTGGGAGTATACCTGCTGGGAGTATAACTGCTGGGAGTATACCTGCTGGAAGTATACCTGCTGAGGGGTAAGGTAGTGTGGATACCTCGCGAAGGTTACCGAACTAAGCTCATCACGAGACTGTGTACAATTAACACCTCTCCCTCACCACCATCACAATCATCACCACACCCCTCTTCACCATTACAATCAGCATCATCAGTCACCATGAACCCAATCACCATCATTATGGCCACACTATCCTCATCATAACAACGCTATTCAACTTCTTTTAAAACAAATGGTCTGTTCCTCAACACCTGAGCGTGTTCAAGGATACACACATATATATATATATCCCAAGCGCATGGTGAACAAAGGTGCATCAGATGAAAGGAAACATGTTGCAAACACCTCAGTTCTGCCGCGGGCATCGAACCTGGTGAGACTTTTGGGTTGGGAGTGTACTGGGCAAACCACTATGCTACGTCGTGATTTGCACCCGATTTGTTTTTTTTATTGTTGATTATAAGCATTAGTTGATATTATTATTTGTTTGTTTGTATAGACAGATGAGCTGCGCAAGCGTCAGGACAAGTGAGGTGTGAGAGGCACTCACGAGGCAGGACTCATGTGAGCACACAGCACGCTGTGACAGACAGACACAACAAAGGTGGAAGCCGTTGTTGCCTGTGGTGTGGAAGAGCTGGCCAAAGGATAGCCGCTATCCTTCGGTCTCCCGCTATCCGATAGCGGGAGACTGGTTCTCTTCCATCTCGTAAATACAACTCACTCGTAAATCACAAATATATTCTTTCTACCTACATTTTCCCCGTCGAAAACTGCGTTATTTACTTGACCAGACCACACACTAGAAATTGAAGGGACGACGACGTTTCGGTCCGTCCTGGACCATTCTCAAGTCACTTGAGAATGGTCCAGGACGGATCGAAACGTCGTCGTCCCTTCAATTTCTAGTGTGTGGTCTGGTCAACATACTTCAGCCACGTTATTGTGACTCATCGCCTGCGTTATTTACTTGTTGGCAACGCGTATCTGACGTCAGCGTCATATATGAGTTGCGTATACGTCGGAGAGGTCGTGTACCGGATAACGACAGCGCAGGTCAGCCGCTTGTCGTTACCAACGACCTATCGGGTAATGTGCTGGCTTGTCAAGGTTTAATTAAAGAAACCAATTAAAACAAAGCTGTGACGCACAAACTAGGCTGTTGTGGTAATCATTGCTGTATCATGGAGGGTGGCGGTGGTGGTGCTCCATGTGGCCAACATATATATAGCTCCAACATGGCTATGTTGGTGGTAATGTCTGATTTATGCTGATGAGGGTGATGGTTGTGGTCTTATTCATAATGAATAATGAAAATGATGAATACCATTCATCATTTTACTGCTATTATTGCCAATATTCTTATTATATTCTCCATTCTCTAGCTGTGTTCTCTGTGTTCTTGATGGGTCTCAGTGCCCTATACCCAGGGTCTGACTCTTCCTGCTGGAGTTGGAACTATGCTAACTCCCAACCCAAACAGTTAGATGGACGCTGAGCTTATTTTACACAAGTAACCTTATTGTTACTATGCTAACTAGTAGTAGTAGGCATCCAACAGTCTCAGGAGACTATGGAGTTGCTCTCTGGCTAACTAAGTTATACATAAAATAATCAACCAATTAACCGCCGCTTAAATGAGTTAGGTTCTTGTTCCACCATCTATTTTATTTTCCTTTGTAAATAGGTAATATCTTGTTTGATTAATTACAAAGGAATAAATTGTATACTGTATTTAATATACAATACACAAGATAAGTCTGACCCAAAGCCGGACGGGAGGGGGGGGGGGGGAAGGAATGGTGCCCTAATCACTTGTGGACGGTTGGGGATTGAACGCCGACCTGCATGAAGCGAGACCGTCGCTCTACCGACCAGCCCAAGTGGTTGGCATACCCTTAACCCTTGCTATCAACACTTGCATATCAGAGAACAGACCGAGGACATGCAAGAATAAATCTTGCATGACCTATGACCCCGCAAGCACAACTAGGTAAGTACAACTAGGTAAGTACACACTATGGTGTCTCCAACAAAAGGTTCTGATCAGCCTCTGGAGGATTCGTAGTCCTGAGGTCCCGGGTTCGATCCCCGGTGGAGGCGGAGACAAATGGGTAAAAGTTTCTTTCACCGTGATGCCGCTGTTATTTAGCAGTAAATAGGTACCTGGGAGTTAGACAGCTGCTACGGGCTGTTTCCTGGGGGGGGGTAACAAACAGGAGGAGAAGGACCGGGCCGCGGGGACGCTAAGCCCTGAAATCATCTCGAGATAACCTCAAGGACTAAGTAAACTCTCAATGTATATACAGCGAGACACGACGTGTATATATAATGACAAGACAGGCTTCTGCGTCACCCCCAGCCGTCACCCGTCACCCCAGCCGTCACCTCAGCCGTCACCCGTCACCACAATCGCCCCCAGTCACCCAAGCCGTCCCCCGTCACACCAGTCGTCACCCGTCACCCCAGTCGTCACCCCAGCCGTCACCCGTCACCCCAGCCGTCACCTCAGCCGTCACCCGTCACCACAATCGCCCCCAGTCATCCAAGCCGTCCCCCGTCACACCAGTCGTCACCCGTCACCCCAGTCGTCACCCCAGCCGTCACCTCAGCCGTCCCCCGTCACCCCAGTCGTCACCCGTCACCTCAGCCGTCTAGGGGGAGTTGGCCCATGACCACACTTACGTCTCGGCCAGATAAACATTCCAAGGAAGTGGCGCCAGTGCTTTCTTGCCATGTTTATCTTTGTTTTGTGAGTGTTTATCTGTGTTTTGTGTTTTCCTGGTGTCCGGTTTGTGTTGATTTAGTTCTGTTCGGCGGTAGCGGAATGGTCTACGTTTAGGAAGATTTTTATTACTGATGACAATCGATTCGAAACGCGAATGAAACATGTGTTCTATTTATGTCTGTCTGGAGAGGACAGTTTAACGTCTGTCTGCCTGACAGTATGTCTGTCTGTCTGTCTCTCATCCTATTATCCCCATCCATTTTTTAGTTCATTTCAGGACGATATCACTTTTCCAAATTTCTTTAGCAAGCATGAATTGGGAGTGGCGCTACCCAATAAACTCGCCCCTCGGGGCAAAATTAAAAAAAAAATTGGGAGTGATAGCACACGAAATGAGGTCAATGGGAATAACTGGTAAAGTAGGATTGCCTGGATACTCCACCTGGATACTCCACCTGGATACTCCACCTGGATTGGTGGATACTCAATTTTCTGTTGAACAAAACACAAAGAGTAACAGTCAACCATATCAAATCGAGTCCAGGCGCGGTTAAAAGCTCTGTATCTCAGGGTACAGTCCTTGCACCGCTGCTTTTCCTTACTCTCATATTAGGTATAGACAAAAATACAAGTCACAGCTTCGTATCATTCTTTGCAGATGTCACGAAAATCAGCATGAAAATTACTTCTGCCGAAGACATCGAAAACCTACAAGCAGATATTAATAAAGTTCTCGATTGAGCAGAAGAAAATAACATGATGCTTAGCAGCGATAAATTCCAGGTACTCAGATACGGTAAAAATGAGGACATTAAACATAATACTGGGTACAAAACACAATCAGATTTGCCCATAGTAGGAAAGCAGCTTGTCAAGGATTTGGGAATAATGATGTCTGACGACCTAACGTTATGGGAGCATAACCAAGTAAATTTGCGTCAACCAGAAAAATGATAGGATGAATTACGAGAACTTTCAAAATCCAGGGATCCCATCACAATGATTGTACTATTCAAATCACTTGTACTGTCCCGTCTTGAGTACTGCTCAGTACTCACTTCCCCCTTCAGAGCAGGAGAGATTGCTGAAATAGAGGGAGTTCAGAGATCATATACGACATACATAGACGCAATAAAGCACCTAAATTATTGGGATCAGTCTCAAAGCTCTCCAAATGTACTTGCTAGAAAGGAGACGAGAGATACCAAATAATATACACGTGGAAAATACTGGAGGGCCAGGTCCCAAATCTGCACAGTAAAATAACATACTGGAGTGAACGATATGGAAGAAAATGCAGAATAGAACGAGTGAAGAGCAGAGGTTCCATAGGCACAATCAGAGAACACTGTATAAACATCAGAGGTCCGCGGTTGTTCAACATACTACCAGCGAGCATAAGAAATATTGCCGGAACAACCGTGGACATCTTCAAGAGAAAACTAGATAGTTTTCTTCAAGAAGTACCGGACCAACCGGGCTGTGATGGGTATGTGGGCCTGCGGGGCCGCTCCAAGCAACAGCCTGGTGGACCAAACTCTCACAAGTCAAGCCTGGCCTCGGGCCGGACTTGGGGAGTAGAAGAACTCCCAGAACCCCATCAACCAGGCACCTAGAGAGACTGACCCGCAGGTCTGTCGTGACAGACCGACAGTAACACGGAAACATGTAAGTCAGACCGCTATATTAATACATAGAGATAACTAAACAAAACTTCTGGTTGCAATTCTTTTGACCATGTCGTAGCTCAGTCGATTAAGGCAGCGTCTGGGATGCTCTCGGACGTAGGTTCGAATCCTCGTCACGGCCCTTGTGGATTTGTTCAACTAAACAGAACTTTAATGATCAATCAACTTGTTGTCACTGAAGGAGAGTATATAACGTACTCACAATAAGTCGTTCAAGGCTTCGTCTCCCACACCTGCAAGCTTACCTGAAGAGAGAAACAAACAAACAAACAATTAACAAATAAAACACAACACAGCTTAAATATGACACACTTCCCACTACTGTAAATATAACACACTTCTCACTTCTGTAAATATAACACACTTCCCACTTCTGTAAATATGACACTTCCCACTTCTGTAAATATGACACACTTCCCACTTCTGTAAATATGACACACTTCCCACAATTACTCGAGCCAATAATAATAATAATTAGATAACACAGATAATTAAGATGATTAATATTAATAATAACTTATATATTATGCAATAACAATAATAAAAATAATAATAATAACAATAATAATAATAATAATAATAATAATAATAATAATAATAATAATAATAATAATAATAATTCTAGGAGTAATATAATTCACAAGATTTAATGAGACGATTAATAGAAGTTCGAGAATAAGGAGAGATAATTACTGAAATAAGGGATAGCTCGGTAGTGGAGGGGTGAGAGACAGGAGAGGTGAGAGACAGGCGAAGGTGAGAGACAAGAGAGGTGAGAAAGACCATACTTATATAAGACCAGCTGTGCATGGCTTTGAATTGATTCAATACGTAAGGTTCATGCACACACACACACACACACACACACACACACACACACACACACACACACACACACTCACTCTCTCACAATATAAGACACTCCCAAGACTGCAGATCAACACGCAGATGAGAACATAGAGTGCATAGTCACACACAAGGGTTCCGCGGGTCCCAAACTGATCCCATATTGTCCCAAGAGTCAGGCTAAGGTCCCATAGTGTCCCCAGGGGTCATTCCCAGGTCCCATGCTGTCCAGGACCTCCCCAGGTCTCCTGCTTGCTGTGGTTCTGGGAGTTCTTCTACTCCCCAAGCCCGGCCCGAGGCCAGGCTCGACTTGTGAGAGTTTGGTCCACCAGGCTGTTGCTTGGAGCGGCCCGCAGGGCCACATACCCACCACAGCCCGGCTGATCCGGAACTTCTCTTAGAAAACAGTCCAGTTTTCTCTTGAAGATGTCCACGGTTGTTGCGGCAACTCATACGCAAGCGGCTATATACCACCGGTTATTAAAAGATACTGTGTTGATGTTTGATAGCAATATACCCTGAGGTGACTGGGACTAATCCCCCCTGAAACAAATCATATACTGCCAATGAATCTATATAAGTAAATATAAGACCATATATTATTAAAAAAAAGCTTGACATACGTGAGACCATTACTAAAGTGTGCAGCGAGGAAACTGAAACGTCAAGCTCTTAAAAAAATACGGGAATATCTATATACAGTTCGAAGACAATGCAATCAAATTCCATGTATATAACTGAGTCAGTCATGATATAAACTCAACCAAGAGGTTTAAGCGCGGGGCTCAGGAGCTTGAGCCCGATCTAAGCAGCCACACATATATATAAGTCCACTCACACACGTCTCGTCCCCCACCCCCACCCCCACACAGACATATATTAAAAAACCATTTTCAATTAACAACTGGTGTGCAATGCTTAAAAACTCACAATACCTAAAAATACATGCATTGAATTTTTGTTTTAAATGCCTGGCCCAAAAAAATAATGCACATTGCCATCCGAGGACACAATAGACCGTTTTACTAGAAACAGATAAAAAATACATTATTAATAAAAGATTTATACAATGGATAATGTCACAGATGGAGTTATTGTATTATAAATGTGATGTGTTTTTATTCTATGTTGTATTAATATTCTATTTTGTTTCACTATTTTGGCTAAAAGCCAACGGAACTGAAAACTGTGTTTTTTATTACTTTCAATACAAAAGTATTTTTTTCCTCGCTATGTGGGTCCTCAGTTATTAATTTTTGTTTTTTATATGGAAGAAAGAATTTTGTTATATATACATATATATTTATTTTGTGTGTGTGTGTGTGTGTATGTGTGTGTGTGTGTGTGTGTGTGTGTGTGTGTGTGTGTTTGTCTGTCTGCCTGTCTGCCAGACATTTACAATGCTAACCAGCATATATACATTTTCTTCTGTCCTCCATGGACAGGGTTAGAGAAGTGTTAAACATATAGTTCAAGGGTTTATTGAACAATCAACCACAGAAGGTGATTCGGTGCTTTTAAAATGCTAAGCTAACCTACATACGTAAATACATATATATACAGATTTACGTATGCCCTACATAAGGTGTTCGATGTGTCTTTTACATAGTGTCATTAAAGTGCATTTACAAAGGTGAAATTTAATTGTAATCGGCTTCCATATATACTTTATACACATACACACATATATATATATATATATATATATATATATATATATATATATATATATATATATATATATATATATATATATATATATATGTGTGTGTATACACATATACACACACACATATACGTACATATACATATATACACACACATGCATTCACATTTGTCTCATTTACTTCGACAGGGTGAGATAGCTGATAGAGAAACTAGTGTGCAATTAAGTACTTAATCACTGAAGGTGATTAAGGTGCTTTTGCACTGGCGGTATCACTGGCACTGGTGGTGCTCCACACTACCACCGGGGAGAGCTGGCCAGGGTACGCGCTATCTGCCACGGGAAATGAACTCTAAACATTTTTCCTTCATGTTTCCGTTCCTGGGGCCGGTTGTGTAGCCAAACTGAGCTGTGATAACGCTCCCTGTACCTAACCCTGTGTGTGTGTGTGTGTGTGTGTGTGTGTGTGTATTCACCTAGTTGTGTTTGCGGGGGTTGAGCTTTGCTCTTTCGGCCCGCCTCTCAACTGTCAATCAACTGTTTGCTAACTACTTTGCTAACTAACTTTGCTAACTAATACATTTGTGTGTAATTACCTAAGTGTAGTTACAGGATGAGAGCTACGCTGGTGGTGTCCCGTCTTCCCAGCACTCTTTGTCATATAACCAGTGTCAGCAGGAGCAGCAAGAAACAGGAAATGAGAGAGAGAGAGAGAGAGAGAGAGAGAGAGAGAGAGAGAGAGAGAGAGAGAGAGAGAGAGAGAGAGAGAGAGAGAGAGAGAGAGAGAGAGAGAGCGAGAGAGAGAGAGAGAGAGAGAGAGAGAGAGAGAGAGAGAGAGAGAGAGAGAGAGAGAGAGAGAGAGAGGTGGGGGATGGCCACCATCCGTCTCTCTTCTCTATATCATCCCCCCACATCCCCCCTCTTCCGCCATTTTCCTTTTTACCACACTTTTTACTCCCCCTCCTCCTCCTTCCTGTTGTTGTTGTTTAAGATTCAGCTCCTCGGAACAAAAAGTTGCAAGTAGCACGGGCTATGGTGAGCCCGTAGTGGGTTTTGAACACTGGGTTTTGTTGACAGTTTGCCGTGTAGGTGTGACCCAATAAGCGAATATATATATATATATTCTGAGCGAATATATATATATTCTGAGCCCCCCTTCCCATTGAGGTAGGTCTGAGCCACCCTTCCCATCAAAATGGACATTTCAGTCTATTTCAGGCGTCTTCTATTTCATCCCCCTCTACCCCCCCCCCCCATGCTGGAATATCCAGATTTTTCCCCACCACTAGAGAGGAATTCCCTTCATGTCGTCAGCCTGCTCCCCTCTACACCTTGTTCGTCGCTGTATAATTCCGGCATTCTGTCGGTCAGCGCCACCCTGAGTATTATTCAAGCTTCTGAAACATTCACAAGGGAAGGTCTCCTGTGACCTCCGCCAGGAAAAAAAAAAGAGTCCATTATGCGTGGGTGACACGCGACCTCGTCTCCAGGGACCCCAGAGTCCGACAGTGTATAGTGTGAATATTTCAGTGTCACACATTACTGTCAGGTACGGATTCTTCTCTGTCTCTCTCTGTCTGTCTCTCTCTCTCTGCCTCTCTCTCTCTCTCTCTCATCAACCAAGAGATGGGGCACAGAGCTAAATATGGTCGAAGCTCTGTGTAATGAATTGGTAAAGGGAATAAGGGGAACGATTGGGGGTGTCTCCCCCCCCCCCCCCCCCACTAATACTGAGTTTTTCTAATACTTTCTCCCTTATGGGAGGAAGAGGCAATGGGTGTCTTCCCCTTAAGGGCCTCTCCATTGGGGCAGGAACAGTTAAGGGGAAGGAGGAGAGAAAAGAATTAAGGATTAAGAGAAGCTGAACGCAAATCAGTGTCGCGGCGGTGGACAGCTAACGGGGCTTCAGAGTGCTCTAGAACCATCGTTGTCAATCAGAGTGCTCTAGAACCATCGTTGTCAATCAGAGTGCACTAGAACCATCGTTGTCAATCAGAGTGCTCTAGAACCATCGTTGTTAATCAGAGTGCACTGGAACCATCGTTGTTAATCAGAGTGCCCTAGAACCATCGTTGTCAGAGTGCTCTAGAACCATCGTTGTCAATCAGAGTGCTCGGAACCATCGTTGTTAGAGTGCTCTAGAACCATCGTTGTCAATCAGAGTGCCCTGGAACCATCGTTGTCAATCAGAGTGCCCTGGAACCATCGTTGTCAATCAGAGTGCACAAGAACCATCGTTGTCAAACCTTCCAGCAACGCGGCGGCGTTACCCAAGCTGGAATTCACCTATTAAGAAGAGCCGGTAAGGTATTAACGATGCCATTCTTTCGCTCGGTTGGGTCGTTCAGGGATCATTACCGGCGACCCAGTACGTGTTTGGGCCAAGTTTGCCCGTCCCTCTGGCGGCTCCAATGACCTTACTTAAGGGGTTTATGTGCGCGGGGGAATATGACCGTTCCTGCGCAGTTCTCCGGTTAAGTAGGTGATGGTGAGCGATGCGAGCGCTCTCTCTCTCTCTCTCCACCGCATTTCAAACTTTGGACTTTATCGAGGCCACTAAAGCTGATTTATGGAAGCAAGACCAAGATAAAAAGCTCACATAATGTTGTTGATTGTCACCTGATTAGTATAATTGTGATTGTTGATTTTTTTATCCGTTTTATAAGTTGTTATTTTGGGGTAATTTAATTGTATTATTTTATACTGAGCTGTCAATCTTGACTCCACATACTCCAGCATACGACCTTTTAGCCCCAACAACACGACCTTTCACCCCCAACACACGACCCCCCCCCACCACCCCCAACAACACGACCACCCTCACCCCCCCAACACGACCCCCCCACCCCCCCAACACACGACCCCCCCCCCTCACCCCCAACACACGACCCCCCCCCCACCACCCCCAACACACGACCCCCCCCCCCACCACCCCCAACAACACGACCCCCCCACCCCCCCAACACACGACCCCCCCTCACCACCCCCAACAACACGACCACCCCCACCCCCCCAACACACGACCCCCCCCACCCCCCCAACACGACCCCCCCACCCCCCCAACACGACCCCCCCCCCCCCACCCCCCCAACACACGACCCCCCCCACCCCCCCAACACGACCCCCCCACCCCCCCAACACGACCCCCCCCACCCCCCCAACACACGACCCCCCCCACCCCCCCAACACACGACCCCCCCACCCCCCCAACACGACCCCTCACCCCCTAACCACTGACACTAGCAGCTAAACCAATACAACTCCCTCGCGAATCGCCTTAATTTAATTCACCTGCGAGTCATATCCTGCTCTATACCCCACCACCTGCCTCCCTGTTCCTGTTGTGGCTTTGTCTGTCTGTGGCTCTATGGCTCTGTGGCTCTGTGGCTCTGGTTCTGTGGCTGATGAGTTCTTATTTCTTCTTCTTTTTCTATCTCTCTCTTTCTTTATCCATGTTTTTGTCTCCTCCACTCCTTTCTCTGAAGGCGAAAGGAATGGAGGACACACGCGCACGCGCACACACACACACACAC
>NC_091217.1:5068337-5083337 GCF_040958095.1 Procambarus clarkii | reverse complement strand
GCATTTGCAGCAGCATCATAAAAAAGCATTAGAATGTCCATTTTTACCCCCGTCTCCCCCCACCCCGTCCCTCTCCTACCCACTATTCCCGTCTTCAGTGCGAGACAGGTGGTTCTTGGGGCCCCATAATGCTGCTGGCCACAGGAAATCTCACGAGAATTGTGCATTCTGAAACACTTTTAAACCGTAGTGGGAAAAACAAAATTTGAAACCTCAAACTCCTTCCCCCCTCCCCCTCTTTGGTTCGATTTTTTGGAGGGAACTGCTTTTTTTAGTATATTTATTTGGTACTTTTGTTTATTTACGCCTGTAATCACTGCATGGTTTTATGTATGTGTATTGATGTGGGTTTAGGAATGTGTACGAGAAGTAAACAAAAGGAAGGAAGGAGGAGGAGGGGGAGGTGGATAAAATAGGGAGAAGGAGAAGGGTGGATAACTAAGGGAGAGAGGGAGAGGGCCGTGAAGCACACCAGTCCAATCTACGGTGATCGATTGGGTCAAGACAAGTGGTAGGGGAAGGGGGAGAAAGAGGGAGGGAGGGAAAGGGGGGGGAGAAGTTTAAGGAGTGAGAAAGGCAAGTGGGAGAGAGGGAGCAAGTATGGGAGGGAGGGAGGGAAAGGGGTTAAGAAAGGAGGAGTCAAGTAAATAAAAAGAGAGGAGCCAGAAAGTGGTGGAAGGGAATGGAAAGAAAAAAGAAGAGAGTTGTAAAGGAAGGAGGAATTAAAAGGGAAAATAAAATAGGAAAATAAGGAAAAATGAGAACAAGACAGAGAGAGAGAGAGAGAGAGAGAGAGAGAGAGAGAGAGAGAGAGGGGAAAGAGGAGGGGAAGAATTGAAATGGGAATGGAAATAAAATACCAAAAAGAGGGGTAAAAACAATAAAGACAGGAGAGACAGGAAGGGGAAAGAGAGGGGCAAGGAAGGGCGAGGAGAAACAAATATGACATTGTGAGGAAGAGAAGATTGAGAGGGTTTGCTGAGAAAGGAAGGGGGAAGAGATTTACAGGCGAGAAGAGGGGAGAAGTACAGCAATAGCAGGATGAATGAAATGGATTAATCAGAGGAAGAGAAAGAAAAGGAATATGGGCAGAGAGAGAGAGAGAGAGAGAGAGAGAGAGAGAGAGAGAGAGAGAGAGAGAGAGAGAGAGAGAGAGAGAGAGAGAGAGAGAGAGAGAGAGAGAGAGAGAGAGAACAAGAGGATAGCTTCTCAGAAGGAGAAAATTATGATTGCATTTAGAGAGCTTCGACTCAGAATGATCCTCTTTCCAGAGTAATGGACAAAGTTTCTTGTGATGAAAAGGAACATAATGTGAGGGAGTGTGTTGGGGGTGGTGGGGAGGTGTTGGGGGTGGTGGGGAGGTGTTGGGGATGTGTTGGGGGTGGTGGGGATGTGTTGGGGGTGGTGGGGAGTGTATGTCTAAGGGGGAGAGCTAGTGTGGTAGGAGACCAACATCACAATATGCGTACTTTGGTTCATGAGTATCAGGACTTAAGGCATATATTATGCACCCCATACCCATCCCATGGGCGGTGGTGGATAGGTTTAGAGGCGCATAATGGGTGGTTCAGCAACTGAACCCCCATAGTTCGTTTAGCTAAGTGACAATCTTTTGAAGCTAGTCACAACAATTTATTTTTCTGTTACATATATATATGTACATATCAATGGTCTTTTTGCTTTACAAGTGATTCAAGAAGAGGCACACAACAGTCTTTAATATAAGGAAATTTACATTTGCGGTGAACCAGTCACACAGTTACTAGTCTTGCTCTACACACACCCAACTGGGCGGCAGCTTTACAGTCATGTGCTCTACACACACCCAACTGGGAGGCAGCTTTACAGTCATGTGCTCCACACCCACCCAACTGGGAGGCAGCTTTACAGTCATGTGCTCCACACCCACCCAACTGGGCGGCAGCTTTACAGTCATGTGCTCTACACACACCCAACTGGGAGGCAGCTTTACAGTCATGTGCTCCACACCCACCCAACTGGGAGGCAGCTTTACAGTCATGTGCTCTACACACACCCAACTGGGCGGCAGCTTTACAGTCATGTGCTCTACACACACCCAACTGGGAGGCAGCTTTACAGTCATGTGCTCCACACCCACCCAACTGGGCGGCAGCTTTACAGTCATGTGCTCAACACCCACCCAACTGGGCGGCAGCTTTACAGTCATGTGCTCCACACCCACCCAACTGGGAGGCAGCTTTACAGTCATGTGCTCCACACCCACCCAACTGGGAGGCAGCTTTACAGTCATGTGCTCCACACCCACCCAACTGGGCGGCAGCTTTACAGTCATGTGCTCCACACCCACCCAACTGGGCGGCAGCTTTACAGTCATGTGCTCCACACCCACCCAACTGGGCGGCAGCTTTACAGTCATGTGCTCCACACCCACCCAACTGGGCGGCAGCTTTACAGTCATGTGCTCCACACCCACCCAACTGGGAGGCAGCTTTACAGTCATGTGCTCCACACCCACCCAACTGGGCGGCAGCTTTACAGTCATGTGCTCCACACCCACCCAACTGGGCGGCAGCTTTACAGTCATGTGCTCCATGCCCACCCGACTGGGCGGCAGCTTTACAGTCATGTGCTCCACACCCACCCAACTGGGCGGCAGCTTTACAGTCATGTGCTCCACACCCACCCAACTGGGCGGCAGCTTTACAGTCATGTGCTCCACGCCCACCCAACTGGGCGGCAGCTTTACAGTCATGTGCTCCACACCCACCTAACTGGGCGGCAGCTTTACAGTCATGTGCTCCATGCCCACCCAACTGGGCGGCAGCTTTACAGTCATGTGCTCCACACCCACCCAACTGGGCGGCAGCTTTACAGTCATGTGCTCCACACCCACCCAACTGGGCGGCAGCTTTACAGTCATGTGCTCCACGCCCACCCAACTGGGCGGCAGCTTTACAGTCATGTGCTCCACACCCACCCAATTGGGCGGCAGCTTTACAGTCATGTGCTCCACACCCACCCAACTGGGCGGCAGCTTTACAGTCATGTGCTCAACACCCACCCAACTGGGCGGCAGCTTTACAGTCATGTGCTCCACACCCACCCAACTGGGCGGCAGCTTTACAGTCATGTGCTCCACACCCACCCAACTGGGCGGCAGCTTTACAGTCATGTGCTCCACACCCACCCAACTGGGCGGCAGCTTTACAGTCATGTGCTCCACGCCCACCCAACTGGGAGGCAGCTTTACAGTCATGTGCTCCACACCCACCCAACTGGGCGGCAGCTTTACAGTCATGTGCTCCACGCCCACCCAACTGGGCGGCAGCTTTACAGTCATGTGCTCCACACCCACCCAACTGGGCGGCAGCTTTACAGTCATGTGCTCCACACCCACCCAACTGGGCGGCAGCTTTACAGTCATGTGCTCCACACCCACCCAACTGGGCGGCAGCTTTACAGTCATGTGCTCCACACCCACCCAACTGGGCGGCAGCTTTACAGTCATGTGCTCCACACCCACCCAACTGGGCGGCAGCTTTACAGTCATGTGCTCCACACCCACCCAACTGGGCGGCAGCTTTACAGTCATGTGCAGGCTGCACCTACAGTAAGCAAACTTTGGATACTTCGCTAAGATTCCCGGCAGCACATCATTATGAATGAAGTACTTACACATTTCTTGGAAACTATTGATGGTGTTATCTCTGGATTCCGCGATTCTTTCGCATTCCATTATATAATGACGCAAAGTATGCGAATAGTTCTGCTGACAGAGTTTACATTTAGTCAAATCTACATCAGCAGACGTTACAAACTCCCAGAGGTACTTGTAGCCGAGTCAAAGCCTAGCAGTGGTAACATCTAGAAGTCTGCTAACCTTACTGGATGGCCCATAGACGTGCGGTTCTTCCTGCATAATAGAATGATGATAGATGAGGAGCCGGTCGGCCGAGCGGACAGCACACTGGACTTGTGATCCTGTGGTCCTGGGTTCGATCCCAGGCGCCGGCGAGAAACAATGGGCAGAGTTTCTTTCACCCTATGCCCCTGTTACCTAGCAGTAAAATAGGTACCTGGGTGTTAGTCAGCTGTCACGGGCTGCTTCCTGGGGGTGGAGGCCTGGTCGAGGACCGGGCCGCGGGGACACTAAAAAGCCCCGAAATCATCTCAAGATAACCTCAAGATGGAGCAACTGGTGTGAATTTCTGCCTTAAAAGTATATTTGCTCGTGAGGAAGAAGCTGATTTCCATCTTGGAGTGCCTCCGAGGGCAGCAACATTCCGGGAGGACCTGCAGGAGGAGGAAGACAGTTGACCTGGGAATTACGGATCATTGTTAAACCTCCTTGACGTGATCTTGTGTCGTTAGGTCCTAAAATTGCTTGACTTTGCTCTACGCTTGTCTGCGCTGGGTGGCGGCGCCATGGGCCTATAGGCGGGCGTAGTCCCCTCCCGCTGCCAGAGGCCAAGGATGGCTTTGTGTGAGCAGCCTGGCCAACACGACGGGCCAACGGGACGGGCCAACGGGACAGGCCAACGGGACAGGCCAACGGGACAGGCCAACGGGACGGGCCAACGGGACGGGCCAACGGGACGGGCCAACGGGACGGGCCAAAGTTTGGAAATATGAGGCCATTCAAGGTGTGAGATGCTGGGCTTAGTCATTGATTTGGCTTTACTTGGGTTGTCCACTTCCTCCCGGGCCTGACACGTCTCTCACTCCATCACTGCCACCACCACCACTACCACCATCATTGCCACCACCACCACTGTCACCACCACCATTATTTTCAACACGGCCACTGCTATCACCTCCACTACTACCACCACTGGAACAACCACCACTGCCACTTCAACCACACATACTCCCCACAATCACCACCACCACTATCCCAGTCACCATCACTACCCTGTCACTACCAATACATAACGATACCACTATACATATCTAACAGCCAGAACTGCACTTCACCGCCTAACAAGCAAAGGCTGTTTTACCAGATATATACTTTCGAGTTTGTGTACTTTCATATATTTAGAGCTTAGCTCACTTCATATAACAGGAACATATATAGAAAACATTATTTTCCAACGTAGGCCTACTTTTACTGATGCTAGATAGTATATGGAGGAATAATTAGCTGATCTACGTCAGGTTTCAAAGTTACTTTTGACTTAAAATTTAAAATAAGTCTCAAAAGTAGGTAATGAATACCAACTCATTCCAAAATATAATATTTTTGACAATTTAAATATTTTAAACCCGGCAACTCTGACTGACTGAGAGAGAGAGAGAAAGAGAGAGAGAGAGAGAGAGAGAGAGAGAGAGAGAGAGAGAGAGAGAGAGAGAGAGAGAGAGAGAGAGAGAGAGAGAGAGAGAGAGAGAGAGAGAGAGAGAGAGAGACATAAACAAACTGAACAAGAGAGACTCCACGAGGGTAATTTCTTGCCAGAGTCGACATTTAAACAATATTTCGAACCCTAATTTACCTAAAACTCGAGTTGGAAAAATATTCTTCACCCACTGAATATTATCGCCGGTCACACCGAGGGTAAATTTAGACTTTTATTATTATTATTTTATTATTTTTATTTTTATTATTGATTTTTTTTATTATTATTATTTTCTACCACAGACGTGGCCAGACATTTATAATGCTAACCAGCATATATACATTTTCTTCTGTCCTCCATGGACAGGGTTAGAGATGTGTTAAACATATAGTTCAAGGGTTTATTGAACACTCAACCACAGAAGGTGATTCGGTGCTTTTAAAATGCTAAGCTAACCTACATACGTAAATACATAGATACACAGATTTACGTATGCCCTACATAAAGTGTTCGATGTGTCTTTTACATAGTGTCATTAATGTGCATTTACAAAGGTGAAATGTAATTCTAATAAGCTTCCATATATACTTTAAACACATACATATACATACACACACACATATACGTTCATATACACACACACACATATACGTTCATATACACACACACACACATATACGTTCATATACATATATACACACACAAGCATTCACATACATTTGTCTCTTTCAGCGCCATTTCATTGACAGTTGATGAGGGGCATTGAATCTCATAGTACCTTCCCTCCATTCCTACCCCTCCCTCACCTACTTCTCCTTTCCCCCTCACTTCTTTCCCCTCCCCTCCCCTCACTTCTTCCCCCACCCTAAGGAAAGAAAGAAGTCTCACAAGACAATATCTCTCACAGAGGCTGTAATCTTCTCTCAGTTAATAAATCCCAAAATTCCATTATTTCAGGGCAGGAGATGAAACGTGTAATATCGACCGTAAATCTCTCTGGATTACGGCTGGTAATTGCATGTCATACAATGACCAATAAAACCGAATTACTTTTTATTGTGTGTGGATAGCGTTATGTTAATTATCTTTACCTTTGAGGGTGTAACAATTACCTTTAATTGTTAATTAATACTCTAATTAAAATGTTCATCATACGACGAGGTATAAAAAGTATATTATTATTAGTAGTAGTAACAGGTGGTGATGGGTGTACTCACCACGTTGTGATAGCGGGGGTTGAGCTTCGGCTCTTTGGTCCCGCCTCTCTACTGTCAATCTACTGGTGCACAGGTTTACCCAGTTTATTGAGCTCTATCATATCTACAGTTGAAACTGTGTGTGGAGTCAACCTCTACCACATCCACCACTGTGCAACCCGTTCTCGCACTTGCTTATAGTCAATATTGGCTTATTTAATAAGTGCATTTGTGGCATACTAATTGATTGTGAATAATTTAGTTTACCTTGATGAGCTTCATAGAAAACACCGACCTCACCTAACCTTCTTAGAATGTTAAGATAAGCATCTTATTGCTTCTTAATTACGATTATTACTTAACCTATACCGTATGGTGTGGTGATGATAGTGTGTGTGTGGGGCAGTGATGGTGGTACAGGTGATGGTGATTTAGGTTGTGATAGGGTAGTTAGGCTGTGATAGGAACATGTGAAACAAGTAGGAACAGAAGTTGGTAAAAAATATATCAAAGTACTTCAAGGTATCGAACGATTCGTTCACATCAGCTGGGGAGATGAGAGATTGTGAGAGATGAGAGAGGAGAATGTGAGAGAGGGAAGAGAAGAATGAGAGGGGGGAGAGGGGCAATTTGGTGAGAGGAGAGAGGTTAGGGGTAGGATTAGGGTGAGAGGTTAAGAGAGATTAGGATTAGGATGAGAGGTTAGAGAGATTAGGATTAGGGTGAGTTAAGAGAGAAGTAATAATACACTTGCATGATGCACATTCTTGCCTGTGCACCCATGCAAGAATGTGGCGAGGAAGGTCTAACTAGATACAGGCTGCTCATGGCTCACGCCTACATGCTCAAGAATCCTGCACGCCCGCACTCTCACGCCCACATGCTCACTCCTTCACTCTGTGACGCCTCCACTCCCACGCCCACACCAACACATCGGGCATACACATACCAGCATATCGTACACACACACACACACACACACATATATATACACATCAACATATCATACTCACAAACATACCCTACACACACACACATACACACACACACACACACACACACACACACACACACACACACACACACACACACACACACACACACACACACACACACACATATATATGCACATCAACATATACTCACCAACATACCCTATACACACACACACACACACACACACACACACACACACACACACACACACACACACACACACACATATATATATACACATCAACATATACTCACCAACATACCCTATATACACACACACACACACATACACACACATACACACACACACACACACACACACACACATATATATACACATCAACATATACTCACCAACATACCCTATACACACACACACACACACACACACACACACACACACACACACACACATATATATATACACATCAACATATACTCACCAACATACCCTATATATACACACACACACACACACACACACACACACACACACACACACACACACACACACACACACACACACACACACATCAACATACACTACACAAAAATGTCCACCTTCCTCACACCCTTCAAATATAAATTTCAAATTCCAAATTCACAAACTTTACCAATAAACATTTTTACGCGTATAACTTAAGACTGCACAAAATTACAGAGCCGTGTGCACCCGAGAGAAAATAACAACACGCCATTAAAATTATACCGTATAATATAGATTTAGAAATTATATTTTGTGATTTTTTTTTAAAGCCATCACGGCTGGTGAGAACAGGTGTTACGAAACACATGTGTGGGGGGCCGAAACTCTATCGAGTGAGCTATTGAAAGGCCTTAATAAGGAAACTTTCCAGCAGCACCATGCTGCAGGTACACTGATGTCTTCGTCTTCCCTCCTGATTACTACTGAAGCTGAGAGGAATTAGTGTCCCAAAAGGCCATGGGCGTCTCCCAGGGCGTGGGACGAAGGGCATGGTCAGGTGGGTGTCTTAACTGCAAGATAAATATATATATACCCAGGAGCGGGTATTGGGTACCGCTCCTGTGCCAGGTAAGTCCACTACGGGCTCACCATAGCCCGTGCTTCTTGCCCCGCTCCTGTGTCAGGTAAGTTACGGGCGCACCATAGCCCGTGCTACTTGGAACTTGTTCCGAGTAGCTGAATCTATAACAACAACGGGTATTGGGCACGGGTAACATACCCACCCTCACAACGGCGGTCAAACGAAACGTTTGGGCCAACACGGGTCGCAGACGTGCCCTGGTGTCCCCGGCAGAGTGGTGGACACCGAGCAGTAACTTGCAGAGATTGCAGAACGGACACTTAAAACTTCCGTAGATATTGCACAGTGGACACTTAAACTTCGCTAGATGTTGCACAGTGGACACTTAAACTTCGCTAGATGTTGCACAGTGGACACTAAACTTCGCTAGATGTTGCACAGTGGACACTTAAACTTCGCTAGATGTTGCACAGTGGACACTTAAACTTCGCTAGATGTTGCACAGTGAACGCTTGAACTTCGCTAGATGTTGCACAGTGGACACTTAAACTTCGCTAGATGTTGCACAGTGGACACTTAAACTTCGCTAGATGTTGCACAGTGGACACTAAACTTCGCTAGATGTTGCACAGTGGACACTTAAACTTCGCTAGATGTTGCACAGTGGACACTTAAACTTCGCTAGATGTTGCACAGTGGACACTTAAACTTCGCTAGATGTTGCACAGTGGACACTTAAACTTCGCTAGATGTTGCACAGTGGACACTAAACTTCGCTAGATGTTGCACAGTGGACACTTAAACTTCGCTAGATGTTGCACAGTGAACGCTTGAACTTCGCTTGAACTTCGCTAGATGTTGCACAGTGGACACTTAAACTTCGCTAGAGAACGCGGGACCTTGATGCGAACGAGAGACCTCGGAAAGGATATATTAATCAACACAATGATGTCAAAGAGTTTTTGAATTACCCGCCACGGCCTCCACGAGGGCCCCCCTTGAATACCTGAGTAACCTGAGTAATCCTTCCCGACCACATGACAGCTACCCGGTACTCATGGAACCCCCCCCTCCCTCCCCCCCCCCCCCCCACACACACACACACAAATCCTAACCTCGATGTGTGCTTTACTCTCGCTGGGACGAAGCCATAATGGCTGACCTGTTTGACTACCTCCTGTGATTAGCACGAGTGTACTCCGTGTCTCCTACGTGTTGATCTGAGATTATACTGCACTTACTCTATATATATTATAAAGTTACACAACGATTCGAACCTACATGGTTCATGCTCAAGTGACTGGACAGTACTGGAAGATTATACTGCTCGTGGAAGTATAATGTGTATACATTAGGAAGTTATACACGGGTTATACTACTGGGTTTCAGTATTTACATTATCTACCACACTCAGTTTGGCAGGTAATTTAGATAACTTTAGGCTACTGTGTAAATTGGTACTGTGGAGATACCTGTCGCCTTTGTTCATGAAAACTGTAAGGTTGAGTTATAACTTGGTTGTCCTCAAGTCTTCAGATATCTTGAGATGATTTCGGGGCTTAGCGTCCCCGTGGCCCGGTCCTCGACCAGGCCTCCTTTTTGTTACACACACCCTTAGGAAGCAGCCCATAGCAACATTCTACCTCCCAGGTACCTATTTACTGCTAGGTGAACAGACGCATCAGGGTGAAAGAAACTCTGCTCATTTGTTTCCGCCTCCGCCTGGGATCGAACCCGGAACCTTAGGACTACGAATTCACTCAGCTGTCAGGCTCTCCTGCTCTAAAACATTTCATGACATCCGCTGCTGAAGACTGGACATTGAGGTGAACAGGCGCATCAGAGTGAAAGAAACTCTGCTCATTTGTTTCCGCCTCCGCCTGGGATCGAACCCGGAACCTTAGAACTACGAATTCACTCAGCTGTCAGGCTCTTCTGCTCTAAAACATTTCATGACATCCGCTGCTACTCAAGACTGGATATTGGGGGATTGAGAAAAGGGCAAGCTGACTAGGCAAAGGCAGTTTTTACAGCCAGGCTTCATCACCAAGCCAACAACATTACTGGGAGCCAGATTTACGATCCTGGAGGAAGTATATAGGGATCTTCTGGTTGATGTGTTCCCTCCCAAACACCGGAGCGGAGGACTCGTCCCAGCTCTTGCCGGAGATTCCTCCGCCCATCAAAGAAATGACTTGGGGGCTCCGAGGTGTGTAAACAGGATTCATGTGAGCTGTACGTCAGCTGGGAGCTGTGTCTTGAGCCTCGGGCTTTCATTTGGCTGTGAGTTTCATCTCAGTTTCGTAGATATAAAAAAAATAATCCACGCATAAGCCACATGGATGAAACAAGGTCTCGTCTCCCATATACAAAGATATGTGTGAATGCAGACGAGGAGTCACAATAACGTGGCTGAAATATGTTGACCAAACCACACACTAGCAAGTGAAGGGAGGAAGGCGTTTCGGTCCGTCCTGGACCATTCTCAAGTCGATGAGTTGAGAATGGTCCAGGACGGACCGAAACGTCGTCGTCCCTTCACTTTCTAGTGTGTAGTTTGGTCAATATACGTGTGAATATCACGAACAATGAAGAAGGTCGTTGTATGTCTTCAGGGGGAATGAAATGAGGTCCCACGGCTTCTGGTGTGTATAATCCCCCAACAAATACAGAGAGGAGGCTGAACTTTGTGTATTTTCCACGATTAAGACTTGATAAGATCTGGTCCCCCCTGGAATACATCCACGCCTCTCGAGGGCTGGTCTGTGTGTATGACCCAGATGCAATCTCCACCCAATCTGCAAGAGCAGCTTGCAAGGTCGTAGCCCCGGATTGCATAACTGATGTAGCGGCTGTCGGTAACATTATCTCAAGAAAGAGTTCCAGAATCCAATACAGCGCACACACTGCGCCTCTGGCCTGAAGGGATATCTTTTATACCGGGATCATATATCTGCAGTAACAATTTATCCTGCTTTGAAATAAATACAATCCTACTTTAAAAATAACTATCAAATCCAATTCTTCGTCAAACTAAACTTCGCTCCACATGATTTAACTCGTACTAATTTTACTTAAATTGATTTGCCTTGCTTTGATTCTTAGTGTCTTTGTGCGTATCAGTCATGCATTACTAATTAACATGAATTTAAAATAATTAAATTAACATAAATTAACATTAATTAATCATGTATTACTTATAAATTGGTGATTACTTGGCTCAGTGAGACTTGTTCGAAGCGGTCACCAGGTCTCCAAGACCCTCTCTCTCTCTCTCTCTCTCTCTCTCTCTCTCTCTCTCTCTCTCTCTCTCTCTCTCTCTCTCTCTCTCTCTCTCTCTCTCTCTCTCTCTCTCTATCGCTCTCTCTCTCTCTCTCATTATTTACCTACCCTGTCGGGAGCTGGCAACTCGCCCGTGTGAGCGGCATTATGATATATGTACAGGTAATGAGCCAGAGTTTCTCGCCTGCTGAGCCAACGAGCCATGATGCCGACACGCGGTCCTCGTATAACCGCAATACGGACGGAACATTCTCTATTAACCCTCACAGTTTCCCCAAGTATTAATTATCTATTTGTTTTATTTCCAGTCAGGGGGAATAACTGATATGATTCAAGTCGGGTGATTGATATGATTCCCTTCATCTATCGCCAGGGGAAGAGTTATATTAGTTAGTTTATTAAATCTTAATCTTGCACAATGATGCGTGGCGTATATGTGAATATTGTGTTCTTAATGTGTTGAGTTGTTTACATCTGGGTTAAAATGTGTTTTGTGACGCGAGTCTAATTATTCGTACTTTTATCTTCTAATTATTCGTACTTTTATCTTCTAATTATTCGTACTTTTATCCAAGAGTGTGAGAACACCCTATGGACTCTGGAAACACGGACAGAGAGAGAGAGCGATAGAGAGAGAGAGAGAGAGAGAGAGAGAGAGAGAGAGAGAGAGAGAGAGAGAGAGAGAGAGAGAGAGAGAGAGAGAGAGAGAGAGAGAGAGAGAGAGAGAATCACCACACCATTGGTATCCATTGGCTGCACTCCTAATAATTGTGAGACGGACTGACAGCCCACATACTACCATCATCAATACCCTGATAATATTTTTCTTCCATCAGTGTTCCCAATTTGGCCGTGAAACCGAGTTTAACGAGACAATATCTTGTTTACTGCCAATCCGCTAACGAACCCGAGGTCAAGTCATTAGTATTTTCAATATATGTCGAGCAATTCGTCAAAAATATTTTTCTTGTTGTCGTGGACTTGGACTCTACGCCATCGTGATTTCGAACACTTACCAGACTAACGGGAACATCTATGTAGCTGTACGTGTACCTACCTCCGTGACTTTTTTTTTTTTTTTTTTTTTTTTTTTAGGCACACAGCGCCGCTCCTGTGCCAGGTAAGTCCACTACGGGCTCACCATAGCCCGTGCTACTTGCCCCGCCCCTGTGCCAGGTAAGCTACGGGCTCACCCCGGGCTACTTGCTCTGCTCCTGTGCCAGGTAAGTTACGGGCTCACCATAACCCGTGCTACTTGGAACTTGTTCCGAGTAGCTGAATCTATAACAACAATTACCTCCGTGGCATTGTCATGCCCCTTTAAGAGCATTAATAATTGATTAGTTATGAGAACGGGTCAAATTAAAGGCGATAAAGGTATTTGAAAGGCATTACAAGATGGCGCTGAGCGGCGCCTCTGACGTCACTTCCGTCACTGCCTGTGTCAAAGGCACTGGTGAGATGACGTTTAGACCCCTGCTGTGATTGGTCGATACATGACAAATCAACCAATCAGCAAAGAGCTCTGTGACCTAATGAAAGACCCAGTGCGTTTGATTTGCAAATTGCACTTGTTAAATATAGTAGTTTCAATTTCCTTTTTAATAGTATTATTAAATGTTTAATAACAATTAAATACCGACAAAAACTAATTTAAAAAAAATGTTTTTAATATACAAATCCAGAAACCAAAATGCTCAGAAGTAAGACCACTGCCTAACATGTCATTAATCAGTAATCAATGCGAATATTCCCAATTTATAGAAAAAAAATTGAATTCACGCGCCAAAATTCCATAAACTGCGCTAGGCTTCAAGCGCAGTCAGCGCCTCCACTCGCCCAGTTAAGTGCGGCCCTAAATCCCAGAAGCTGGTTGCTCCCGGATGCTCCCGGACGCAGGTTCGAATCCTCGTCACGGCCCTTGTGGATTTGTTCCCAGAAGCTGGTAATTTCAGCACGAGCACCTGCTTTTACCTCGCTGGTCCTCGATTAAACCGAAACGTTAGCACTGTATCGCAAACGTTTCTGTTCCTTATTCGAGTTGTTTATCAGTTGAATATGCCTTCCTTTGAAACGTTTTTTTTTAATACATTAGTACATTGATGCCACACCCTTGGCGCTTGTGAACCAGCTGGGAATCAAAGAATAAGGAACAACAAAGTTCTAACAAAGAGCAAATATAAGGATAACAGGGACGGCTTTCACAAGTTAATCTTCTGTTTGTTCCAGAGGTCATCATTTGTTCCAGAGGTCATCATTTGTTCCAGAGGTCATCATTTGTTCCAGAGGTCATCATTTGTTACAGAGGTCATCATTTGTTCCAAAGGTCATCATTTGTTCCAAAGGTCATCATTTGTTACAGAGGTCATCATTTGTTCCAGAGGTCATCATTTGTTACAGAGGTCATCACTTGTTCCAGAGGTCATCATTTGTTCCAGAGGTCATCATTTGTTCCAAAGGTCATCATTTGTTCACATGTGATTTTAAACTATCATGGAATGCATTTATATATCTATATACTGTACACTCGTTTGCATCTATTACTGCTAAATTATTTTAACAAACATTAATACTGATGTGTCAGAGCGAGAGAGAGAGAGCGAGAGAGAGCGAGAGAGAGAGAGAGAGAGAGAGAGAGAGAGAGAGAGAGAGAGAGAGAGAGAGAGAGAGAGAGAGAGCGAGAGAGAGAGAGAGAGAGAGCGAGAGAGAGAGAGAGAGAGAGAGAGAGAGAGAGAGAGAGAGAGAGAGAGAGAGAGAGAGAGAGAGAGAGAGAGAGAGAGAGCGAGAGAGAGAGAGAGAGAGAGAGAGAGAGAGAGAGAGAGAGAGAGAGAGAGAGAGAGAGAGAGAGAGAGAGAGAGAGAGAGAGAGAGCGAGAGAGAGAGAGAGAGAGAGAGAGAGAGAGAGAGAGAGAGAGAGAGAGAGAGAGAGAGAGAGAGCGAGAGAGAGAGAGAGAGAGAGAGAGAGAGAGAGAGAGAGAGAGAGAGAGAGCGAGAGCGAGAGAGAGAGAGAGAGAGAGAGAGAGAGAGAGAGAGAGAGAGAGAGAGAGAGAGAAAGAGAGAGAGAGAGGTAGGTAGGTTACCAACATCTCCACTACGAGACATCACTCTCTGGACGACTTCACGATTAACTGCGTTGTTCCACTGGACCTTGAACAACTAGCAAAGATTCATGCACTACATATTTCAGCTACAATGGGACTAT
>NC_091217.1:5028337-5063337 GCF_040958095.1 Procambarus clarkii | reverse complement strand
CGTGTTTATGTTTACACGTGTTACCATGACAACGGGGGCGCAGCGCCATCTTGCCTCACCCGGAATGACTACGGCGCTGCCTTGGTACGATAACTGTGACCTTCAAACGACCACCTAGCAGTTTAAGAGGCATTGAACAATTGGTAGTTTCAGATCATAAGAAAATAAGTAAAAGGAGAGAAAATCCTTTTGGCTTATAAGAGGCTGTTGCTACGTATTTCCAACCAAGAATGTCTATCCTACGCTTGAAACAATACAGTGTCTCCCAAGTTTATCATCTTTCCCTATAATATGCTCCTAAAGCTCTACAACGCAATTTCCAGAGCAGTAAGTACCTAGTCTTTATCTGAATCTCATTAAATATGTATCACGTATTCCTTTGTACCCTTTTATTTTCTATATTTAGCAACTTTATCAATATTCCTCTAATGATTACACAGAATAATATTGAGTAATTGAACTCTGAGAAATCCATAATTAATAACTCAACAAGTGCCCCAGTAACCCCCCCCCTCCTGGTATTATCTGAACAATGTATACATCTTATACATCATTCACTATGGGGTCAGGTTATCTTATCTTGAGGTTATCTTGAGATGATTTCGGGGCTTTTCAAGTGTCCCCGCGGCCCGGTCCTCGACCAGGCCTCCACCCCCAGGAAGCAGCCCGTGACAGCTGACTAACACCCAGGTACCTATTTTACTGCTAGGTAACAGGGGCATAGGGTGAAAGAAACTCTGCCCATTGTTTCTCGCCGGCGCCTGGGATCAAACCCAGGACCACAGGATCATAAGTCCCGCGTGCTGTCCGCTCGGCCGACCGGCTCCCCTAAGTCTCCCGGTCAACGTAAGTTCACTTTTATACACCTGGGGGCCAGATTCACGAAGCAGTTACGCAAGTACTTACGAACCTGTCTGTCTTTTCTCAATCTTTGGCGGCTTTGTTTACAATTATTAAACAGTTAAATGAACTCCGAAGCACCAGGAGGCTGTTTATAACAATAACAACAGTTGACTGAGAAGTTTAAATGTTTGTAAACTATTTAATAAATGTAACCAAAGCCGTCAAAGCTTGAGGAAAGATGTACATGTTCGTAAGTACTTGCGTAACTGCTTCGTGAATCTGGACTCCAGTCCAGATTCACGACTGGGGTCCAGATTCTGAGAGGTTTTATAAGCCGGGTCTGAGAGGTTCTATAAGTCGGGTCTGTGAGGTTCTATAAGCCGGGTCTGAGAGGTTCTATAAGTCGGGTTTAAGAGGTCCTATAAGCCGGGTCTGAGAGGTCCTATAAGCCGGGTCTGAGAGGTCCTATAAACCGGGTCTGAGAGATCCTATAAGCCGAGTCTGAGAGGTCCTATGAGCCGGGTCTGAGAGGTCCTATAAGCCGGGTCTGAGAGGTCCTATAAGCCGGGTCTGAGAGGGGGTACTTAACCCCTCTCTTGCTCTCAACGCTTATACGCGTTTCCCGGTCGTTAAACATCATTTTCTACGTTTATAAAGATAATAACAAGTAGAGACACGTTAAAACAAGTTATGCTAATGAATACTTAAGAGCCAACAAGGTCGCCTCATGTCTAGAGTTGTAATAACCTCAAATGAAGTGCCTATGGAGTGTGTTACATACGATAGCAGTTTATAAGGGGGCCAGATTCACGAAGCAGTTACGCAAGTACTTACGACCGTGTACATCTTTCCTCAATCTTTGACGGCTTTGGTTACATTTATTAAGCAGTTTACAAGCATGAAAACTTGCCAAATTAACTGTTGTTATTGTTATAAACAGCCTCCTGGTGCTTCGGAGCTCATTAACTGTTTAATAATTGTAAACAAAGCCGCCAAAGATTGAGAAAAGATGTACAGGTTCGTAAGTGCTTGCGTAACTGCTTCGTGAATCTGGCCCAAGGTGATTTAGTGACCTCTGGTAGTTAGCAGACGGTGAAGCTGTTAGTGTCTCTTGTTCTCTCTTCCAGGATGTGTGGCTATGGTTTCTGTTCTCTCTGTATCTCCTCGTGTCGAAAACTACGTAAACGCGTCTATTATATCTTCATTTGTATATATTTATCACATATTAATGTATATACATACGAATGTCAGTTTTGAAAATAAATATAGATATATTCGGTTTCTAACATTTCATCATCTGCATTGACCATTCGTTTATCCATAAACATTCAATGATGTCCCTGTTGTTATAGATTCAGCTACTCGGAACAAGTTCCAAGTAGCACGGGCTATGGTGAGCCCGTAACTTACCTGGCACAGGAGCGGGGCAAGTAGCACGGGCTATGGTGAGCCCGTAGTGGACTTACCTGGCACAGGAGCGGTGCTGTGAATGCTGTCCCCAAGTTTATATTCTCTTATAGCAGGGACCCCATCCCCACCACTCCCTACGGGAGGAACCCTCACATCTCCACCACTCCCCACGGCAGTAATCCCCACCACTCCCCACGGCAGTAATCCCCACCACTCCCCACGGCAGTAATCCCCACCACTCCCAACGGCAGTAATCCCCACCACTCCCAACGGCAGTAATCCCCACCACTCCCCACGGCAGTAATCTCCACCACTCCCCACGGCAGTAATCCCCACCACTCCCCACGGCAGTAATCTCCACCACTCCCCACGGCAGTAATCCCCAACACTCCCTACGGCAGTAATCCCCACCACTCCCCACGGCAGTAATCCCCACCACTCCCTACGGCAGTAATCCCCACCACACCCTACGGCAGTAATCCCCAACACTCCCTACGGCAGTAATCCCCACCACTCCCTACGGCAGTAATCCCCACCACACCCTACGGCAGTAATCCCCACCACTCCCTACGGCAGGAACCCCCACCTTCCCCACCACTCCCTAAAGCAGGAACCCCCCCCCTCCCCACCACAACACCATTAACTGCCCTGGATTGCATAACACATTTCTTAAGTTCATTTACATAGAGATCCATTTCGCAAGGAAGGTTCGAACTTCAAACGAAGCCTCAGAGCTGACTCCATAAATATTCGTATCCAGTTATGAACATTACTGATACATAACATACCCTCCTATATATGTATATGTGTATGTGTATATATATATATATATATATATATATATATATATATATATATATATATATATATATATATATATATATATCACGGCGTTGCTGGTTGCAGGAGGTGGTTTATTGTGCACCCCATACTCTTGGGGGGGGGGGTAGTTTATTGTGCACCCTATACTCTTCCTGTGAGGGGTAGTTTATTATGCACCCCATACTCTTCCTGTGAGTGGTAACACAAAGGGATTACAGAGGGAACAAAAGACGTAAATCAGGGATTAACCAGACGTCAGTGGAGATTTTTGCATTAATAATTACATCACACCTGCACACCTTGTCGTTATAATGACAGCTTGTTAGTCTTTTTGCACTGCAACATTCATGTATTTACAATGTGCGTGGGTAGTCCACTGTACGTGGGTGGTTGACTGTACGTGGGTGGTTGACTGTACGTGGGTAGTTGACTGTATGTGGGTAGCTGACTGTACGTGGGTAGCTGACTGTACGTGGGTAGCTGACTGTACGTGGGTAGTCCACTGTACGTGGGTAGTCCACTGTACGTGGGTGGTTGACTGTACGTGGGTAGTTGACTGTACGTGGGTAGCTGACTGTACGTGGGTAGCTGACTGTACGTGGGTGGTGCACTGTACGTGGGTGGTTGACTGTACGTGGGTGGTTGACTGTACGTGGGTGGTTGACTGTACGTGGGTGGTGCACTGTACGTGGGTGGTTGACTGTACGTGGGTGGTTGACTGTACGTGGGTGGTGCACTGTACGTGGGTGGTTGACTGTACGTGGGTGGTGCACTGTACGTGGGTGGTTGACTGTACGTGGGTGGTGCACTGTACGTGGGTGGTTGACTGTACGTGGGTGGTGCACTGTACGTGGGTGGTTGACTGTACTTGGATAGTCTAGGTCATCCTCTCGAGCGTTAACAACATCATTAAAAAGTACTAAACTAGCCGACCCTAACATTACCTATCCAAGCCTAGCCTAACCTACCGTAGCCCTGCCTAGCCTAGCCTAACCTCACTTAATTATTTTATGGATAGACCCACAATATCTAATATTAACTTATATGATAAAAAAAAGTATAATTATTACAAAGTGTGAAAGATGGAGCCTGTCAATTGTAGCTGCTGATTGTGACTGTCAATTGTATAGGTCAAAAGATAACGGGCCAGACATTTAGGCTTCTCTCTCTCTCTCTCTCTCTCTCTCTCTCTCTCTCTCTCTCTCTCTCTCTCTCTCTCTCTCTCTCTCTCTCTCTCTCTCTCTTCAGTCTTCATAGATTCGTTGTCTTGAACTTAAGTGTCTCGAGTCCTTATGTCTCAATGAACTTCCCAAACAAGCAGAGCAACAACAAAGTTCGACCATTCGCAACACCACACATCAAGCGTAAGTCGACAGCAGCTCGACCTCGTAAATAATGATGAATTGCTCGTTAACTCAGGCGCCACCCACCACCTGTTTATTGAATAACTCTTTAAAACTCAGCACATAATATATATATAATATATATATATAATATATATATTTATATATATTATTAAATATGACCGAAAAAGTAAGATTAATAATTCTAACACGAATTTTCTCAATCTTTCGTACATTAAAGATTGAGAAAAATCGTGTTAGAATTATTAATCTTACTTTTTCGGTCATATTTAATAATATATGTCTACAGGAAAGACTGCTACCAAAATATATTTATATATATATATATATATATATATATATATATATATATATATATATATATATATTATATATATATATATATATATATATATATATATATATATATATATATATATATATATATATATATATATATATATATATATATTATATATATATATATATATATATATATATATATATTATATATATATATATATATATATATATATATATATATATATATATATATATATTATATATATATATATATATATATATATATATATATATATATATATTATATATATATATATATATATATATATATATATATATATATACTTATATATACATTTATATATATTAAAGAATTAATTCCCAGAATCAATTTAATTTTTGACCAACTAGCTCACTAGTGGAGCGTCTCTAGAGTTCGCGGATCCTCTATGCTGTTAGGACTAGCATTGTGTATGGGTTATAGATTAGAACAGAGGGGCTCCAAGCAGCCTTGAACACCCGTGGTCCACTGCCTCTCTCAGCCCAAACGGCCCCATAACATAATCTTGCGACTATGCGTTAATTGATTTCGTGCTGGGGCCTGAAGCCTATCCTAATTACCGCGGAAGGGTAATTAGGACCACCAAATACCTTTCTGACCAGCCGCCAAGTATATTTTATCATCTGAATACAAAGTTCATGACAAAACCTCGCATTTGAATATACGACAAGAAATACGGAATATCCCTCTCGGTGTATTTTATAAATATACTTTTTCAGTGAGAAATAAACCCGTTTCGTCGATGCGAATACAACATCCACCTTACATATGTTTGTTAAGAGAAACGTAATCGTACTATTCTACCCCATTTCGTACATAATTTCTGCCCATTTTGGAGCTCTGACAAACAAGGCGTCGATATAACTGCAAAGAGTTTGATGCAAACAAACAAACAATACAGTAACCACGTGAGCCGTCAACAACAAACAAAACAGCGTGATTCACGCTTGAAAACGACAGCATGTCGATATCACAAACCATAAACGTGCATTTAATAGCCTGGTGGAATCTGCAAAAAATATATCACTCATTGCTTAAAACTGTACAGGAATGCCTTAGTGAGGAGATTTGGGCTACATGAAGGATAGTTCAGACTATGTAGGATAGGCTAAAGGGGGGGGGGGTTGGCGCCCCGCTGTGCCTCCCTACCCCCCTATTCCCCTCTCTCACACTACCCCCCAACTCACCATCTCACTACCTGTCTCCACCTTCCGCAGTCTGGCGCCGGATGCCCTTCTGCGTGGCGCCAGGCGGGAGGGTGCATGAGGCCAGGGCGCCAGGTTGTTGTCGTGGTGGTGCTGGTTACCAGTTAATGAGGGGAGAGGGAGGGGGAGTGTGTGAGGGGAGAGGTGAGGGAGGACCTCATACATTAGCACAGGTGGCTGACTCCCGCCCGCTATTACGCCAAAATTACCCTCCAGTTCTTACGTTGATTTGGCACTTAAGTTGTTTACTAAACCGGTTTATATATATATATATATATATATATATATATATATATATATATATATATATATATATATATATATATATATATATATATATAAACCGTTACCATAGGTAGCTACCGTTACCACAGGTAACGGTAGCCACCTGCCACAGGTAACGGTAGCCACCTGCCACAGGTAACGGTAGCCACCTGCCACAGGTAACGGTAGCCACCTGCCACAGGTAACGGTAACCACCTGCCACAGGTAACGGTAGCCACCTGCCACAGGTAACGGTAGCCACCTGCCACAGGTAACGGTAGCCACCTGCCACAGGTAACGGTAGCCACCTGCCACAGGTAACGGTAGCCACCTGCCACAGGTAACGGTAACCCAACCTGATCCTGGCAACCATTGTGTCGCACAGTCTGGTCGACGTTTTGTGTTGCCCAATAAACATAGATTTCAGATCTGAACAAATCATAGCTTTTTATACTGGTGCTTGCAGGCCTTTGAGCGTCAGTAATTTCTCTCCTATATCAGACCTAAGTGTCTGGAACAATATATATAGTCTTGACAACAGAAGTCTAATAATTTTTAGAGATTCTAAACCCTTTGTGCAGTGATCAAATCATTTATAATTGCTAGTATGAGGTTCTTGCTGTTGATCTCACGAGAGATGTGTTCGATTACTTGAAGAACATAACTCTATGGCCCCTCAGTGGATTCGAACCCAGGAAGGGGCCTTGGCACCAAGAGCACCGGTACCATGACCACCTGTCCTCAGACGATCCCTGCATGGTCATATGGCACCAGTGTTGTTGGTGGGTAGGGCCCCCTGGCGGACAGGGTTCGAATCCCCTGAGGGCTCATACAGTTATAGTGCTATACTGTGAGTGTAAAAATAAATTAATATATATATATATATATATATATATATATATATATATATATATATATATATATATATATATATATATATATATATATAGTTCATCGTGTGTGTGTGTGTGTGTGTGTGTGTGTGTGTGTGTGTGTGTGTGTGTGTGTGTGTGTGTGTGAGTGTGTGTGTGTGTGTGTGTGTGTGTGTGTGTGTGTGTGTGTGTGAGTGTGTGTGTGTGTGTGTGAGTGTGTGTGTGTGTGTGTGTGTGTGAGTGTGTGTGTGAGTGTGTGTGTGAGTGTGTGTGTGTGTGTGTGTGTGTGTGTGTGAGTGTGTGTGTGTGTGTGTGTGTGTGTGTGTGTGTGTGTGTGTGTGAGTGTGTGTGTGTGTGTGTGTGTGTGTGTGTGTGTGTGTGTGTGTGTGTGTGTGTGTGTGTGTGTGTGTGTGTGTGTGTGTGTGTGTGTGTGTGTGTGTGAGTGTGTGTGTGAGTGTGTGTGTGTGTGTGTGTGTGTGAGTGTGTGTGTGAGTGTGTGAGTGTGAGAGTAGAATGCATTATGCAACATTATTCAGGGGAAACAAAAGCAAACACGGTAAAACACGACGACAAGGGCAGAGAGGAAGAGATGAGTGATGGTGACAAGAGCAGCAAGATAATTCTTAGTAGAGAAAAGCAGTCTGGCTTGTGGAGTGTGGCTGGGTGACAGGCAGCCATCTTTACCAGGAGCATGGCTTGTTGGTCGACAAGTAAACACCCCACCCCCCCACCACCACCACCATCTTCTACCAGGAACATCTACCTGGCTGCTGGTCGACTGGTAGTGTCTTTTTCCCGTCCAGTGTACTGCAGGAGTCAACCATCAGGAGTCACTCCTGGCTGACAGGACACTGACATGAGTCCAGGGTGGAGACAGTGAGGGGGGGGGGATGGGAGGAAGGAGGAGCAAGATTAGACAATACAGGTAGAGGGAGAGACACACACTAAAGATGATAGCTGGCAGGGGGACATAAGCAAACGAAAAGGAGTTATGAAGTAATCAACCATTTGAACTCTTGAATAGTTCATCGTCTATCAACTCTCTCTCTCTCTCTCTCTCTCTCTCTCTCTCTCTCTCTCTCTCTCTCTCAGATCTAACAGGCTAATGAATCGCTAACATCAGTCTTTCTAATAAGGTTACTAACATCAGACGCCCAGGATAAGGTCACTAACATCAGACGCCCAGGATAAGGTCAATAACATCAGACGCCCAGGATAAGGTCACTAACATCAGACGCCCAGGATAAGGTCACTAACATCAGACGCCCAGGATAAGGTCAATAACATCAGACGCCCAGGATAAGGTCACTAACATCAGACGCCCAGGATAAGGTCACTAACATCAGACGCCCAGGATAAGGTCACTAACATCAGACGCCCAGGATAAGGTCAATAACATCAGACGCCCAGGATAAGGTCACTAACATCAGACGCCCAGGATAAGGTCACTAACATCAGACGCCCAGGATAAGGTCAATAACATCAGACGCCCAGGATAAGGTCACTAACATCAGACGCCCAGGATAAGGTCACTAACATCAGACGCCCAGGATAAGGTCAATAACATCAGACGCCCAGGATAAGGTCACTAACATCAACTACTTGTATTCCTTCGGGGATGAGTACCGCCGGACACTCTACTTCCTACGCTGCTTCATGCTTCCTTCCATAGTGAAAACATTCCTCGGGGCTGTTGTTGTTGTTTAAGATTCAGCTACTTAGAACCAAAAGTTCCAAGTAGCACGGGCTATGGTGATCCCGTACCCTCGGGGAGTTTAGAAAATATTAAGAGAATTTGTGAGGACAAAAACGTTAAGCTAGAGTTTAACATATATTAAAATTTCCGTATAGAGTTTAATAAGTTTATGAGATGAGCCCCACACACACACACACACACGCACATACACATCTACACACACAAATAAACAAAGAGGAAAAAGCAGATCAACAAGGTATAAGAGGACTGCTGGACACACACAGGAGCTCTCGAGGGCAAGAAGATCACGACTGAGTATATCAGAGGGGAGATATATCCTCCCCTAGTGTTGGTATAACAGATATACTGTGCCAATTGCACTCTTGGCTCGTCCCTCACACCTGTCACCTCGCCTGTCAACCCGCGGCCTTCATAGACCGAAGGGCCTGTCTCTCTCTCTCTCTCTGTTTGCCCCTCGTAGACAGAATAGTGGTGATAGTGCGGATTTTCGTCTGAACTAAATTCAGAGCGTTATGTAAATCTGAATTATAATCCAGCCACAACAGCTGTACCGGGCTGAGAATACACAAGTGTAACCTGATATGCTTGCAAGGTCGAGCTTCAGCACCTAAGCCACCGCCTATCCCACCACTGTAACCCTCTGACTATACGCCAGGACTCGACTACTTCAAATTGTACCCGACTCTGGGGGGGAGGGGGAAGAGGAGAGGGGAGTTTTCATATTGTAACAAACTGTATTTTCTCGTGAATTAGTATTAAAATAGGTTTCGTCCGGTGGATGTAGAGAATACATGCAGTACAGACTGTAAGCGAACACAACATGTATAGTCATGTATTCGAACACAACATGAATAGTCATATATATTTTCGAACACAGCATGTATAGAGTCATATAGTCGAACACAGGCTAACAAAATTACACAATACAGACACTGAAATCGTTAACATTATGTACTAGAACATCGCGCACCCAACCGGTAAATCAAAAACATCCATTTTGAATTTGCTGATGGAGTTGACATTTGAAGCTGAGAAATGAGTTTGTCTCAATAACAGGATATTCTGACTCCTTTGCATGCGTATATTCCACTAGTACGAGTACTTGTGATGTCACGTTGTGACCTACAGAGCTCTCTCTCTCTCCCGTCAGGAGGTATCTGCTTCACCTGCTGGCTTGTTACTTTTCATATTGTCAGAACTATGGACCGTCAGAGATGAAATCCTGTGTGTGTGTGTGTGTGTACTCACCTAATTGTACTCACCTAATTGTGCTTGCGGGGGTTGAGCTCTGGCTCTTTGGTCCCGCCTCTCAACCGTCAATCAACTGGTGTACAGATTCCTGAGCCTATTGGGCTCTATCATATCTACATTTGAAACTGTGAATGGAGTCAGCCTCCACCACATCACTTCCTAATGCATTCCATTTGCTAACTACTCTGTTAGTAGTTGTGTGTGTGTGTGTGTGTGTGTGTGTGTGTGTGTGTGTGTGTGTACTCACCTAGTTCACCTAGTTGTGTTTGCGGGGGTTGAGCTCTGGCTCTTTGGTCCCATCTCTCAACCGTCAATCAACAGGTGTACAGATTCCTGAGGTGTGTGTGTGTGTGTGTGTGTGTGTGTGTGTGTGTGTGTGTGTGTGTGTGTGTGTGTGTGTGTGTGTGTGTGTGATTACCTAAGTGTAGTTACAGGATGATAGCTATGCTCATGGTGTTTCGTCTTAATGGTACAAATTAACTTTATCTCTGAAGAGACTCGAACCCACGACCCTGTGTTCGCGTCACCCCAGTTCGAGGATTCGAACCGGAGTTTGCAGCCGGGTCCGAGAAACCCAGCTACCAAACCCCACCACTTTACCACCTGACTGTTACATGTGTGTAGACACCGTAACGGACTCAATCAGGCATATAAATGAATCTTTAGTAATATGTCATCCGTAACACCACAACCGCCTCTATGAGCCTATGAACGCCATCCCACGCGATGTCCGCAAACCACCTACTCACACTGCCGCGAGCGGACCGCCCCCACACACACGCCCTCCTGGGTCCTACTCCAGAGACGCTCACTCGGGAGATCTACTTCATCTATAAAACGTTTCGAGCAATAATCTCCGGGTAGAATATTATATTTTAGAGAAGAAAGAGTGGCTGTTGAGCAGTGCGTGGCATAATGTGAATGGTTAAGTCAGAAGAAAGAGTTGTACAGGACTAAGGAGAGTTGCACAGGACTACGGAGAGTTGTACAGGACTGGGGGGAGTTGTACAGGACTGGGGAGAGTTGTAAAGGACTGGGGAAGAGCTGCTCAGGACCGAGGAGAGCTGCACAGGACCGGGGAGAGCTGCACAGGACTGGGGAGAGCTGCACAGGACTGGGGAGAGCTGCACAGGACTGGAAAGCAGGTCATATTGAACATGAATGTTGAAAACTCCGAATACCCGAATAATTTTTAGTTAGCTTAACCCGCGCTTATGTACACAACAAACACACGATGTGCAGTGATCACGATAAATGGTTTATGTGTGTGCATTCACCTAGGTGTGCTTGCGGGGGTTGAGCTCTGGCTCTTTGGTCCCGCCTCTCAACCGTCAATCAACTGGTGTACAGATTCCTGAGCCTATTGGACTCTATCATATCTACATTTGAAACTGTGTATGGAGTCAGCCTCCATCACATCACTGTCTAATGCATTCCATCTGCATGTGTGTGTGTGTAGAGGAAGAGGATGAGTGTATACTGTTAGATCTTGACTGTGTCGAGGCTATAATAACCTGATCAATAATCTGTGCTTGTGGTGGTCACAGTCTGTCCCCCACAGTCACCTTCTATTGTGTCTATTTCCAAATTTCCTTATAGTTAGGAGTTGATGTGTATGTGAATTATTAATAAGGTAATTTGAATGAATTTGAATGAATTAACCTTATTATTTATAAAGTATTTGAATGAAGGACTGAATGCCTGAGTGACTGGTTAAGGCTTTCTCTCTTTCTCTCTCTCTCTCTCTCTCTCTCTCTCTCTCTCTCTCTCTCTCTCTCTCTCTCTCTCTGTCTGTCTGTCTGTCTCTCTCTCTCTCTCTCTCTCTCTCTCTCTCTCTCTCTCTCTCTCTCTCTCTCTCTCTCTCTCTCTCTCTCTGCGTGAGGATCATAATCAGACGACGGAGGCTGATGCAATAAACTAATTAACTAATCAGAGGCTCCAAGACTACACAACCTCCCACTCTCAAGTCTCCACTAATCCCCCACGCCACCAATCTCCCCCAATCTCCCCCACATTCACTTCCCAACACCTTTCCCCCCATTCCGCTCAATCCCCCCAAAAAAATCCCCCGTCTCCCCTCAGTCTTCAAGACTTCCTAAGTCTCAGTCAGTCTCCCACGACCCTTGGATCGTTCAGTCTCTCCTTTGAACTCCTTTGACTTGTCTACTTAGAGATGCTGTTGTGATCATTACGGTGCCTGTGGTGAGTTGTGACCTAGATGCTCGCTTGAACGAGCAGTTCGCAGTGTGTTTATCTCAGAGGAAATGCGTTCAGAGTCCTCATTGGTCAACTGGAAGAGAGGACGGTTTTGCCAACCGGAGGAAGGTTCTACTAACCGGAGGAAGGTTCTACCACCCGGAGGACGGTTCTACCAACCAGAGGACGGTTCTACCAACCGGAGGAAGGTTCTACCAACCAGAGGAAGGTTCTACAACCTGAGGAAGGTTCAACCAACCAGAGGAAGGTTCTACCAACCGGAGGGAAGTTCTACAACCTGAGGAAGGTTCAACCAACCAGAGGAAGGTTCTACCAACCGGAGGACGGTTCTACCAACCAGAGGACGGTTCTACCAACCGGAGGACGGTTCTACCAACCGGAGGACGGTTCTACCAACCGGAGGACGGTTCTACCAACCAGAGGACGGTTCTACCAACCAGAGGAAGGTTCTACCAACCGGAGGACGGTTCTACCAACCAGAGGACGGTTCTACCAACCGGAGGAAGGTTCTACCAACCGGAGGACGGTTCTACCAATCAGAGGAAGGTTCTACCAACCAGAGGAAGGTTCTACCAACCAGAGGAAGGTTCTACCAACCAGAGGAAGGTTCTACCAACCGGAGGAAGGTTCTACCAACCAGAGGAAGGTTCTACCAACCAGAGGAAGGTTCTACCAACCGGAGGACGGTTCTACCAACCAGAGGAAGGTTCTACCAACCAGAGGAAGGTTCTACCAACCAGAGGAAGGTTCTACCAACCAGAGGAAGGTTCTACCAACCAGAGGAAGGTTCTACCAACCAGAGGAAGGTTCTACCAACCAGAGGAAGGTTCTACCAACCAGAGGAAGGTTCTACCAACCAGAGGAAGGTTCTACCAATCAGAGGAAGGTTCTACCAACCGGAGGATGGTTCTACCAACCGGAGGATGGTTCTACCAACCAGAGGACGGTTCTACCAACCAGAGGACGGTTCTACCACTCAGTAGGTTTCAAAGAAATAAAGTGTGTGTGTGTGTGTGTAGTTAGTTCTCACCTAGTTGTGCTTGCGGGGGTTGAGCTTTTCTCTTTCGGCCCGCCTCTCAACTGTCAATCAATCAACTGTTACTAACTACTATTTTTTCTTCACACACATACACACCCAGGATGCAGCCCGTAACAGCTGTCTAACTCCCAGGTACCTATTTACTACTTGGTAATAGGGGGCATCAGGGCGAAAGAAACCACCCATTTTTGTTTCCGCCGACGCTGGGAATCGAACCTGGACCTCTAGGAATACTGGTCCAGAGCGTTGTCCACTCAGCCACAGGCCCCTTATGTGTGGTTCTGTGTGGTCTTGTTAGTGTGACGAAGACGCCTGCCTCAAAGCACCTTAACTATTAATTAGTGTAACGAGCTTGGCGTCTCTGTGATCACTACCCCCCCCCACTCTAGAACCACCCCCACTCTAGAACCACCCCCACTCTAGAACCACCTCCAACCCTAGAACCACCCCAACCCTAGAACCACCCCCCACTCTAGAACCACCCCCCGCTCTAGAACCACCCCCCACTCTAGAACCACCCCCCACTCTAGAACCCCCCCCCCCCACAAGAACCAAGCGAACCAGGACTCCTTACCTCCATCGCTTCTCCCCAACAACGTGTCGTCGTCTCTCACCTGTGGAGATTAAAATAAAATAAATTATCATTGAGTCTATAAATAATATAAATTTTAAATAGTCTGTCAACTATTTAATCACGTTGACAGGCTATTTAAACCATGCCATTTAAATATCAGATTTATTTAGGATTTCAGTTATTTTTTGCAGCGCTGGATATAGAAAGGGTAAAAAATGTATTATCAAATGTCATAATGCTGGATTTTTAAAGTGTATGTATAATATATATGTATATATGTATATATGTATATATATATATATATATATATATATATATATATATATATATATATATATATATATATATATATATATATATATTATACAGAGAGAGAGAGAGAGAGAGAGAGAGAGAGAGAGAGAGAGAGAGAGAGAGAGAGAGAGAGAGAGAGAGAGAGAGAGAGAGAGAGAGAGAGAGAGCAGACACACGCTAAATACTACTAAACGATCGTAAACAATAAACCCGTCCCATACTGGAATATTTGCGAGGGGCCCAATTTGGAAGGAGGTAAACAGACCCAGGTGTACGAGCCGCGTGAGTTAGGATGCCGGCGGGAGCACTAACAGCCTGGCTTACCAATCCTCCCCCTCTGTAAACACCCGCACTCAGTGACACAGCCTTGCCAACAGGGCGGTGAGCAGCGCCTCTGATCTGGTAGATGGTGGGGGGGGGGGGGTAGATTTGGGAGTAGAATATTCTGGTGGTGTGGGGGGGGGTAGATTTGGGAGTAGAATAAGGTTGTGGTGGAGGAATAGAGTGAAGCAAGGAGGCAGCATACCAAGTTAAGCAAGAAGCAAAGCAACTCAGAGCAACTACCACTCTATCCTCCCCCCCCCCCCCCCCCACACACACACACTTAAACTCCCAACAGAGCCGTCGGCAAACCCAGTATTTCACACCTACACCCAGAGATTAGTTGCGGAGTGTCAACACTCCAGGGTGTGTATTCGGGTAGTTGTGCTTCTTGGGGGTTGAGCTCTGGCTCTTTGGTCCCGCCTCTCAACTGTCAGTCAACTGATGTACAGGTTCTTGAGGCTACTGGGCTCTGTTATATCTACATTTGAAACTGTGTATGGAGTCAGCCTCCACCACATCACTGCCTAATGCATTCCATTTACTAACTACTCTGACACTATAAAAGTTCTTTCTAATGTCTCTGTGGCTCATTTGGGTACTCAGTCTCCACCTGTGTCCCCTTGTTCGCGAACCACCCGTGTTAAACACTTTATCCTTGTCTACCCTGTCAATTCCTCTGAGAATTTTGTCGGTGGTGATCATGTCTCCCCATATAAGTGTCACACCATGTCATCTGTTATAATGTCACATGTGTGTGTGCGTGTGTTTGAGAGAAATATATGTAGTGGACATAATGAGAACAATTAGATTGGTTACAAAAAGCGGGGTCCAAGAGCTAATAGCTCGATCCTGCATTCGCAAATAGTCAAAACACACACACACACCTGTGTGTACACAGGTGTGTACAGGAATCAGGAATCTGTACACCAGTTGATTGACAGTTGAAAGGCGGGCCCATAGAGTCAAAGCTCAACCCCCGCTAGCACAATTAGGTGAGTATTAGGTGAGTACACCGCCTGGCCTCGTCAGCAACAGTGGTCCGATAGTTAAGGACTGTGATGTAGACAATCTTTAGGTACTTTAGGCAAAGTGGTTTTAACATGGAATATTATGAAGATTGTTAGGTTATTGTTAACACCTGGAGATAGAGAGAGAGAGAGAGAGAGAGAGAGAGAGAGAGAGAGAGAGAGAGAGAGAGAGAGAGAGAGAGAGAGAGAGAGAGAGAGAAAGGGAAGGAAAATAGTATATAAGAGCCAGGCACCCCGGGCTAACAACAGGGAAATTGCTTCACGAGTTTTGGTGGCTGGTTTCGACAGCTTAGTAAACCAGGCATCGTGCCTTCGGGGGTGGGGGTGGGGGGTGTACACACACACACACACACACACACACACACACACACACACACACACACACACACACACACACACACCAGTCCGCCTCCAATAGGCTCTTAAATACCAACCACTACAGTCTGTAGAGACGAGTCTATAGCACTCAGAGTGAAGCTTAAACGCAGCGAGTGAGTGGAAGCTGAGTACGTGTCCCCGGACACCCTTCAATCGTAAGAGTGCATGTACTGGACGCAGCCCATCCTCCAAACAAAGATCCAAAAGTGATTCCATGCACCCGCCAAACCCCCTGTTTATGAATGAAAAGCGGTTTACACACGACTCACAACTGCTGACGTTCGAACATATCCGGAACAAGTGCTTCACTGACGAATTTTGTTCGAACCACAACGCTATAAATGCTTCACCCACGTACTACAAATACAAATAATCGCCAACAGAACCTAAACACCTGACCTAACCTATCCTATACCTACATATACACAATATGCCAATATATTATAATATTAATTTATACTTGAGAAAATTCCCGTTTTGAATGAAGAGCATGTTAAAATTTATGAATGCGTCTGTGGGGTCGACCGCTGGATGTAATGGACTTGAGTCGAGGACGGGTTGACTGGTGAGTGAGTGTACTCGCACAGAGTATACCACGACAGAGAACCACCAGACATTATCCCTGCTCTCTCTCTCTATATATATATATATACGTCTTTGGGAAATAAACGACTCGAAGGACTTTCTATATCGGTGTCATTAATCTGCTGAAGTTTTTAAAAGTTTCTTATCGAGTTGTTTTAAGAGTGTGTGTGTGTGTGTGTGGGAGGGTAGGTAGGGAGGGAGGGGGTGTTTGTGTGGGGGGGGGAGGGAGGGGGAGGGGGGGAAGGGTAGGTTGCAGTGGGCCAAACGGTGCAAATCAACACGACCACAACACATAAATAATGTCGGTGTATTCCTATTGTCTTGTTGCAGTTCCCAAGGGGATGGTAAACTGGTGAAGCAAGTACTATGACTTGCCCCCACCCACCCCTTCCCACCCCACACAACCACCCCCCATTAGTACTACTTAAGACCGTCACCAGCTACTTGAGATTTGCTGCACGGTCATTTCCTTATAAGTCTCTTAAGTGTCGTATATCTTCGTCCATTTTTCCCTCCTCGATCGTTCGTTCATTTACCAATGGTCTTCGTTCTCGTTTACTATCTTTGGGGCTTTTTTTTAATATTTATGCTTTGGCTTATGTAGCTATGCGACTTTCCTCTAAGTCAAGTAGACAGTGATTGGTCAAAGCTGTTCCGTCTGCGAGATAGCAAACTAGGAATGACTAATTACAACTCATGGATAAGAAAGATGCAGGATAGATATATGTACGTCGTGACATAGAAATTTATAACCATGTTAGAAATAATTGCCTCACAATACATAATTCCAAGGCCCCCCCCCCTCCCTCCGCGACACAGGTGGAAACTTAGTGCTCAAATAAGCCACAGAGACATTAGAAAGAATTTTGACAGAGTAGTTAACAAGTGGAATGCATTAGGCAGTGATGTGGTGGAGGCTGACTCCATACACAGTTTCAAATGTGGATTTAAAAGAGCCCAATAGGCTCCACCATCTGTACACCACTTGATTGACAGTTGAGAGGCGGGACAAAAGAGCCAGAGCTCAACCCGAACAAGCCCAACTAGGTGAGTACACACACACACACACACGATAGAGCCCAATAGGCTCAGGAATCTATACACCTGTTGATTGACAGTTGAGAGGCGGGACAAAAGAGCCAGAGCTCAACCCGAGCAAGCCCAACTAGGTGAGAACACACACACACACACCCTCAGCGTGGCAGCAAGGCGAACAGTCCGCCACCTTTCATAACTCTAAATCCCATCGTTCCCAAACTTTTTCTTTCACCGGAGCGAAAGGATAAACGGAGAGGGTAGGTGGATGGTAGGTTAGGTTAGGTTAGGATCTAGCTCCTCACCCCCAGCCGTTAACACCAGGCGCGCTACTGACCTCTCTCCGAAACAGCCCCGCTCCTGTGCCAGGTAAGTCCACTACGGGCTCACCATAGCCCGACGGTGCTACTTACCCCGCTCCTGTGCCAGGTAAGCTACGGGCTCACCATAGCCCGTGCTACTTGCCCCGCTCCTGTGCCAGGTAAGCTACGGGCTCACCATAGCCCGTGCTACTTGCCCCGCTCCTGTGCCAGGTAAGCTACGGGCTCACCATAGCCCGACGGTGCTACTTGCCCCGCTCCTGTGCCAGGTAAGCTACGGGCTCACCATAGCCCGACGGTGCTACTTGCCCCGCTCCTGTGCCAGGTAAGCTACGGGCTCACCATAGCCCGTGCTACTTGCCCCGCTCCTGTGCCAGGTAAGCTACGGGCTCACCATAGCCCGTGCTACTTGCCCCGCTCCTGTGCCAGGTAAGCTACGGGCTCACCATAGCCCGTGCTACTTGCCCCGCTCCTGTGCCAAGTAAGCTACGGGCTCACCATAGCCCGTGCTACATGGAACTTGTCCTTGACAGTTGAATATATAACAACAACTCAACGCTGTTCCTTCAAAAGTGGTGGATGGAACAGGCTTCAAGAACCTCTTCCTCCAGCCCCTCCTTGCCTCTCTTCCACCAAATTGGGTGTCTACCGCTTCCTCCCTCCCCCCTTGTCATGCCCCTTTGTAAATTTAAATAGGCTTCCTTTGTCCACTTTGTATATTCCCCTCAAGAGAGAGGGAAGGAGAGGGGAAGATGGTGAGAGGTCACGTGGAGAAGGGGGTGAAGGGGCAATGAAGGGAAGGGAAGGGAGGGGAAGGGAAAGGAAGGGAAGGACAGACTTAAAACTCATAATGAGTACTGAGGAGAAAGCATGAGAGGACATGGGTGATATTATGAGGCCAGGAGACACAGTATAAGGCCAGGAGACACAGTATGAGGCCAGGAGACACAGTATGAGGCCAGGAGACACAGTATGAGGCCAGGAGACAGTATGAGGCCAGGAGACACAGTATGAGGCCAGGAGACACAGTATGAGGCCAGGAGACACAGTATGAGGCCAGGAGACAGTATGAGGCCAGGAGACACAGTATGAGGCCAGGAGACACAGTATGAGGCCAGGAGACACAGTATGAGGCCAGGAGACACAGTATGAGGCCAGGAGACACAGTATGAGGCCATGAGACACAGTATGAGGCCAGGAGACACAGTATGAGGCCAGGAGACACAATATGAGGCCAGGAGACACAGTATGAGGCCAGGAGACACAGTATGAGGCCAGGAGACACAATATGAGGCCAGGAGACACATTATGAGGCCAGGAGACACAGTATGAGGCCAGGAGACACAATATGAGGCCAGGAGACACAGTATGAGGCCAGGAGACACAGTATGAGGCCAGGAGACACAGTATGAGGCCAGGAGACACAATATGAGGCCAGGAGACACATTATGAGGCCAGGAGACACAGTATGAGGCCAGGAGACACAGTATGAGGCCAGGAGACACAATATGAGGCCAGGAGACACATTATGAGGCCAGGAGACACAGTATGAGGCCAGGAGACACAGTATGAGGCCAGGAGACACATTATGAGGCCAGGAGACACAGTATGAGGCCAGGAGACACATTATGAGACCAGGAGACACAATATGAGGCCAGGAGACACAGTATGAGGCCAGGAGACACATTATGAGGCCAGGAGACACAATATGAGGCCAAGAGACACAGTATGAGGCCAGGAGACACAATATGAGGCCAGGAGACACATTATGAGGCCAGGAGACACAATATGAGGCCAGGAGACACATTATGAGGCCAGGAGACACAGTATGAGGCCAGGAGACACAGTATGAGGCCAGGAGACACATTATGAGGCCAGGAGACACAGTATGAGGCCAGGAGACACATTATGAGACCAGGAGACACAGTATGAGGCCAGGAGACACAGTATGAGGCCAGGAGACACAATATGAGGCCAGGAGACACATTATGAGGCCAGGAGACACAATATGAGGCCAGGAGACACAGTATGAGGCCAGGAGACACAGTATGAGGCCAGGAGACACATTATGAGACCAGGAGACACAGTATGAGGCCAGGAGACACATTATGAGACCAGGAGACACAGTATGAGGCCAGGAGACACAGTATGAGGCCAGGAGACACAGTATGAGGCCAGGAGACACAGTATGAGGCCAGGAGACACAGTATGAGGCCAGGAGACAGCACGAAAGAAAGAAGGAACGACATATTACAAAGTGACAGAGAGAACGAGATGAAGAAAGAGGAGAAGTTGGAAAAAGAGAAAGAGTTAAGGGAGAAAAAAGAGAAGCAATATGGAAGGAGAAGGAGAAGGAGAAAATGAGGTAAAGCTCAGGTAAGATAAGGATGAGTATGAGGGAGAAGAGAGAGAGAAGCAGGAGAGGAAAGAAGAGCTCTCCCACTCACCTCTGAAGCCTGTTTAAGTGGCTCTGTGTGACAGGCAACTGGGTATATGTACTGCTGGATGAAGTGGATGACTGGCCAAGAGTGTGTGTGACTGTTAAGTGGATGACTGGCCAAGAGTGTGTGTGACTGTGTTAAGTGGATGACTGGCCAAGAGTGTGTGTGACTGTGTTAAGTGGATGACTGGCCAAGAGTGTGTGTGACTGTGTTAAGTGGATGACTGGCCAAGAGTGTGTGTGACTGTGTTAAGTGGATGACTGGCCAAGAGTGTGTGTGACTGTGTTAAGTGGATGACTGGCCAAAATGGGGTGACTGTTAAGTATGTAACCACGCACGAGGAAGAGGGCCTCGTTAACCACCCAATTAGGGGGCAACAAGGAGAACTCTAAGGAGAGGATGAAGCTGAAGAAAGCTGTATTAAGCGAGTATAATTAAGTATAATATACACAGGTTAAAGTTAAGAATATATGGCAGCTTTAAGACAGCCGGAGGTTAAGGTATACTCATATATACTACACTATATAGGGGGCCTGGCGGTTGAGTGAACAGCGTTCGGGGGTCGTAGTAAAGGCCCGGGTTCGATTCCCGGATGAGGGAATCTGTTGGGGCCGGTGGCCGAGCGGACAGCACACTGCACACGTGATCCTGTGGTCCTGGTTTCGATCCCGGGCGCCGTCGAGAAACAATGGGCAGAGTTTCTTTCACCCTATGCCCCCTGTTACCTAGCAGCAAAAAGGTACCTGGGAGTTAGTCAGCTGTCACGGGCTGCTTCCTGGGGTGTGTGTGTGTGTGTGTGTGTGTGGTGTAGGGGAAGAAAAAGTAGTAGTTAGAAACAATTGACAGTTGAGAGGCGGGCTGAAAGAGCCAGAGCTCAACTCCTGCAAGCACAACTAGGTGAATACACAGCTGAAGGTCGAGAGGTAGAGGCAAGGTTGTGGTGTGGTGGTGGTGTCTGCTTACCCCCTGTATGTGTACTCACCTAGTTGTGTTTGCGGGGGTTGAGCTCTGGCTCTTTGGTCCCGCCTCTCAACCGTCAATCAACAGGTGTACAGATTCCTGAGCCTATCGGGCTCTGTCATATCTACACTTGAAACTGTGTATGGAGTGAGCCTCCACCACATCACCCCCTAATGCATTCCATTTGTCAACCACTCTGACACTAAAAAAGTTCTTTCTAATATCTAATATCTATCTAATATCTGTGTGTGCTTGTGTGTGTGTGTGTGTGTGTGTGTGTGTGTGTGTGTGTGTGTGTGTGTGTGTGTGTGTGTGTGTGTGTGTGTGTGTGTGTGTGTGCGTGTGTACTCACCTATTTGTGCTTGCGGGGGTTGAGCTTTGGCTCTTTGGTCAATGTGTGTGTGTGTGTGTGTGTGTGTGTGTTTGCAGGGTGGACATCCACTCTGCACTTGTCCCCAACGTACAAAATACAAAGTGGGTGTGGTGGGCCCATACCCATCCTGTGGGTGGTGGGGGAAGAGAAACAGAACTCATAATGGGCTCACGAATTAACCTCCATACATTGAAGTGCTTTCTTACATTCCTAAAGCTTATCTGAAAGCTTCCTCGTGCTGCCTCTGGCCAAACTTGTACTCCTCGTCCCCCGTTCACTTCTGGCAATACTTTTAAAAATCTTGTATGTCGTAATCACGTCTCCTCTCTCCCCTTTATCCCCCAACGGGTGGTGAAGTGTGGGTCTGTCAGCCTTTCTCTATAGCTCAGTCCTCCAAATTGAAGGCTCAGTCTTGTAATAATCTTCTCATACGTTTTCTAGCTTTGTACATTTTCGAGGGTGAGGATGCCACAACGGAGCTTCATATCTCACGACTGGTCTGACATAGGTTGTATACAATATTCCGAATCTTTTCCTTGTCCTGGTTGGTGAAGACTAGAGCGGGCAAGAGACAATATATCGACACAATTGATATCACACAATATGCGTTCTCACTGTCGGTTTAATTCTACATCAACGGATTCTAAAGCTCTCTCACAGCAGGGGAAATGGACAAATATGTTTGAAGAAAGTATACCTCTCTCTCCTTTCTCTCTCTCTCCTCTCTCTCTCTCTCTCTCTCTCTCTCTCTCTCTCTCTCTCTCTCTCTCTCTCTCTCTCTCTCTCTCTCTCTCTCTCTCTCTCTGGTCCTCCCTTGAGAGGGCCGTGACTGATTGAACACAAGGAACTATTGACTAGTTGGCTCCTTGTTAGGTCCAAGTTCTTGTTACCTATTCAGGATGGAAGCATATATGTCTCCGTTGTCACGTGGTCGCGTTAGTTATCACCTCCCTCCGTTAGTGTGTCCCCCCCCCTCTTGTATTCACCTTCCCCGTTGTCATGTTCCCTCTCCCTGTCTCTCCCTTATCATGTCTTTATCATGCCTCTCTTCGTTCTCATGTCCCTAACCAGGTGAGAGGTCTAAATAGTCTCTTGTATTCCCTTTCTCTCCCCTTTTCTTTCCCACTCCCTTCCTTTCTTTTCGCTTCCTTCCCAGTTCCTTCCTTTCCTTCCCCTGTCCAATTCCCACCCCCTTCCTATTCTCTTCCCTTTCATTCTTTCTCCATCTCATTTACTGGACTTCATATAATCTTTTTTTCTTGTCTCTTTTCTCTCCCACTTCTTTGTCCATTATCTCCTTTTAAATTTCCTTCCCCTCCCTCCTTCGCCCCTCTCCCCTCCCTCTCCCTCTCCCTCACTCTCCCTCCCTCACTGCCCCCCCGCCCCCCCAATAACATGATATACTGCGCTTCGACAATAACTCTTGCTCCTCCTCCATTGTCTCACCCAGTAATGGATGCTTCTGTTATCCAACCCGAGGCTTCCTGGTGCTGTCTGGGGCTTCCTCGTGTGGTTCGAGGCTTCCTTGCAGGTTCTGCCCTGGAAACACAAACCGTAACTGTCTCTATTTTCCGCTTGTTACAACTTGTAATAAAGTTGTTACATCTTGGCTTAACGTGTTTCTGACGTATTAGAACGTTGTTACAACTTGCTATATTGGTTGTTATAACTGGTTAGGAGGTGTTAAAACTCGTTCGAACGTTGTACCAACGTCGTAGTTTCGGTGTGTGTTTGGCGGGTGAAGCCTCTGGTTCCTACTGCCGGAGTGAAGCCCCCAGCTGAGCGGCTCCCTGTGTCCATGGTGTTATGTAATTTGAACTCCCAGTGACAAAGGCTTTCCACTCGGAGGATAACAAGAGGTGTCCCGTTTCCAGGAGGCACGGAGAGGCGTACTGGAGCCTCCAGGAGGCACGGAGAGGCGTACTGGAGCCTCCAGAAGGCACGGAGAGGCGTACTGGAGCCTCCAGGAGGCACGGAGAGGCGTACTGGAGCTTCCAGGAGGCACGGAGAGGCGTACTGGAGCCTCCAGGAGGCACGGAGAGGCGTACTGGAGCCTCCAGGAGGCACGGAGAGGCGTACTGGAGCCTCCAGGAGGCACGGAGAGGCGTACCGGAGCTTCCAGGAGGCACGGAGAGGCGTACTGGAGCCTCCAGGAGGCACGGAGAGGCGTACTGGAGCCTCCAGGAGGCACGGAGAGGCGTACTGGAGCCTCCAGGAGACACGGAGAGGCGTACTGGAGCCTCCAGGAGGCACGGAGAGGCGTACTGGAGCCTCCAGGAGACACGGAGAGGCGTACCGGAGCCTCCAGGAGGCACGGAGAGGCGTACCGGAGCCTCCAGGAGGCACGGAGAGGCGTACCGGAGCCTCCAGGAGGCACGGAGAGGCGTACTGGAGCCTCCAGGAGGCACGGAGAGGCGTACTGGAGCCTCCAGGAGGCACGGAGAGGCGTACCGGAGCCTCCAGGAGGCACGGAGAGGCGTACCGGAGCCTCCAGGAGGCACGGAGAGGCGTACTGGAGCCTCCAGGAGGCACGGAGAGGCGTACTGGAGCCTCCAGGAGGCACGGAGAGGCGTACTGGAGCCTCCAGGAGGCACGGAGAGGCGTACTGGAGCCTCCAGGAGGCACGGAGAGGCGTACTGGAGCCTCCAGGAGACACGGAGAGGCGTACTGGAGCCTCCAGGAGGCACGGAGAGGCGTACCGGAGCCTCCAGGCCAGAGAAAAGTGAAAATGAAAACAAAATTTATCCTGAAATTTAATTTGGGCTCGTCGACGGGTGAAGATATGACCAATATTGGTGGATGGGGGGCGCTTCCCCCCCCAGCCCATGGTGAAGGGGGGTAGCTCCCCCCCCCCCTTGTCGAAGGGAGAGGGGGAGGGATGATGAGTAGAGAGGTGAAGAATTGATGAGGGAGAGAGAAAGGTAGCAGGATGAAGGGGAGTGAGGGAGCATCCCCATCCTACTGAAAGTACATCCCATATGTACTGTCATCCTACCGACAGTACATATAGTGACTATCTGGTCGACAGTACCAATATGCGGTGACAGGCCGCCACTCTTTGTACTATTAATTTCATAACAGTCCTTTAAAAAATAAAGCTAAAAATCCAAACTTGAATATTCCTAGACCTAATATAGCACATATATATGTACTATATTAGGCCTAAGGGAGTGTATATTAGGCCTAGGATGGCTAGACGAGGTTAAGACGGTTGGTATATTTATGTAACAATTAAACAAAAAGTTTCCGGTTTGTCCAAATTCAAAAATAAAAGAGTTAATTGTCTGGTGGTCCATCACTACATATTGGAACTTTCTGGTGGTCCATCACTACATATTGGAACTTTCTGGTGGTCCATCACTACATATTGGAACTTTCTGGTGGTCCATTACTACATATTGGAACTTTCTGGTGGTCCATTACTACATATTGGAACTTTCTGGTGGTCCATTACTACATATTGGAACTTTCTGGTGGTTCATTACTACATATTGGAACTTTCTGGTGGTTCATTACTACATATTGGAACTTTCTGGTGGTTCATTACTACATATTGGAACTTTCTGGTGGTTCATTACTACATATTGGAACTTTCTGGTGGTTCATTACTACATATTGGAACTTTCTGGTGGTTCATTACTACATATTGGAACTTTCTGGTGGTTCATTACTACATATTGGAACTTTCTGGTGGTTCATTACTACATATTGGAACTTTCTGGTGGTTCATTACTACATATTGGAACTTTCTGGTGGTTCATTACTACATATTGGAACTTTCTGGTGGTTCATTACTACATATTGGAACTTTCTGGTGGTTCATTACTACATATTGGAACTTTCTGGTGGTCCATTACTACATATTGGAACTTTCTGGTGGTTCATTACTACATATTGGAACTTTCTGGTGGTTCATTACTACATATTGGAACTTTCTGGTGGTTCATTACTACATATTGGAACTTTCTGGTGGTTCATTACTACATATTGGAACTTTCTGGTGGTCCATCACTACATATTGGACCTTTCTGGTGGTCCATTACTACATATTGGAACTTTCAGGTGGTCCATTACTACATATTGGACCTTTCTGGTGGTCCATTACTACATATTGGACCTTTCTGGTGGTCCATTACTACATATTGGAACTTTCTGGTGGTTCATTACTACATATTGGAACTTTCTGGTGGTTCATTACTACATATTGGACCTTTCTGGTGGTCCATTACTACATATTGGACCTTTCTGGTGGTCCATTACTACATATTGGACCTTTCTGGTGGTTCATTACTACATATTGGACCTTTCTGGTGGTCCATTACTACATATTGGAACTTTCTGGTGGTCCATTACTACATATTGGAACTTTCTGGTGGTCCATTACTACATATTGGAACTTTCTGGTGGTCCATTACTACATATTGGAACTTTCTGGTGGTTCATTACTACATATTGGAACTTTCTGGTGGTTCATTACTACATATTGGAACTTTCTGGTGGTCCATTACTACATATTGGAACTTTCTGGTGGTTCATTACTACATATTGGAACTTTCTGGTGGTTCATCACTACATATTGGAACTTTCTGGTGGTTCATTACTACATATTGGAACTTTCTGGTGGTTCATTACTACATATTGGAACTTTCTGGTGGTTCATTACTACATATTGGAACTTTCTGGTGGTCCATTACTACATATTGGAACTTTCTGGTGGTTCATTACTACATATTGGAACTTTCTGGTGGTTCATTACTACATATTGGAACTTTCTGGTGGTTCATTACTACATATTGGAACTTTCTGGTGGTTCATTACTACATATTGGAACTTTCTGGTGGTCCATTACTACATATTGGAACTTTCTGGTGGTCCATTACTACATATTGGAACTTTCTGGTGGTTCATTACTACATATTGGAACTTTCTGGTGGTTCATTACTACATATTGGACCTTTCTGGTGGTTCATTACTACATATTGGACCTTTCTGGTGGTTCATTACTACATATTGGACCTTTCTGGTGGTTCATTACTACATATTGGAACTTTCTGGTGGTTCATTACTACATATTGGAACTTTCTGGTGGTTCATTACTACATATTGGAACTTTCTGGTGGTTCATTACTACATATTGGAACTTTCTGGTGGTTCATTACTACATATTGGAACTTTCTGGTGGTTCATTACTACATATTGGACCTTTCTGGTGGTTCATTACTGCATATTGGAACTTTCTGGTGGTTCATTACTACATATTGGAACTTTCTGGTGGTTCATTACTACATATTGGAACTTTCTGGTGGTTCATTACTGCATATTGGAACTTTCTGGTGGTTCATTACTACATATTGGAACTTTCTGGTGGTTCATTACTGCATATTGGAACTTTCTGGTGGTTCATTACTACATATTGGAACTTTCTGGTGGTTCATTACTGCATATTGGAACTTTCTGGTGGTTCATTACTACATATTGGAACTTTCTGGTGGTTCATTACTACATATTGGAACTTTCTGGTGGTTCATTACTGCATATTGGAACTTTCTGGTGGTTCATTACTACATATTGGAACTTTCTGGTGGTTCATTACTGCATATTGGAACTTTCTGGTGGTTCATTACTACATATTGGAACTTTCTGGTGGTTCATTACTGCATATTGGAACTTTCTGGTGGTTCATTACTACATATTGGAACTTTCTGGTGGTTCATTACTACATATTGGAACTTTCTGGTGGTTCATTACTGCATATTGGAACTTTCTGGTGGTTCATTACTGCATATTGGAACTTTCTGGTGGTCCATTACTACATATTGGAACTTTCTGGTGGTCCATTACTACATATTGGAACTTTCTGGTGGTCCATTACTACATATTGGAACTTTCTGGTGGTCCATTACTACATATTGGAACTTTCTGGTGGTCCATTACTACATATTGGACCTTTCTGGTGGTTCATTACTACATATTGGACCTTTCTGGTGGTTCATTACTACATATTGGACCTTTCTGGTGGTTCATTACTACATATTGGAACTTTCTGGTGGTTCATTACTACATATTGGAACTTTCTGGTGGTTCATTACTACATATTGGACCTTTCTGGTGGTCCATTACTACATATTGGACCTTTCTGGTGGTCCATTACTACATATTGGAACTTTCTGGTGGTCCATTACTACATATTGGACCTTTCTGGTGGTCCATTACTACATATTGGAACTTTCTGGTGGTTCATTACTGCATATTGGAACTTTCTGGTGGTACATTACTACATATTGGAACTTTCTGGTGGTCCATTACTACATATTGGAACTTTCTGGTGGTTCATTACTACATATTGGAACTTTCTGGTGGTCCATTACTACATATTGGACCTTTCTGGTGGTCCATCACTACATATTGGACCTTTCTGGTGGTCCATTACTACATATTGGACCTTTCTGGTGGTCCATCACTACATATTGGACCTTTCTGGTGGTCCATCACTACATATTGGACCTTTCTGGTGGTCCATTACTACATATTGGAACTTTCTGGTGGTCCATTACTACATATTGGACCTTTCTGGTGGTCCATCACTACATATTGGAACTTTCTGGTGGTCCATCACTACATATTGGACCTTTCTGGTGGTCCATTACTACATATTGGAACTTTCTGGTGGTCCATTACTACATATTGGACCTTTCTGGTGGTCCATCACTACATATTGGAACTTTCTGGTGGTCCATCACTACATATTGGAACTTTCTGGTGGTCCATTACTACATATTGGAACTTTCTGGTGGTTCATTACTACATATTGGAACTTTCTGGTGGTCCATTACTACATATTGGACCTTTCTGGTGGTCCATCACTACATATTGGACCTTTCTGGTGGTCCATCACTACATATTGGACCTTTCTGGTGGTCCATCACTACATATTGGACATTTCTGGTGGTCCATCACTACATATTGGACCTTTCTGGTGTTCCATCACTACATATTGGACATTTCTGGTGTTCCATCACTACATATTGGACATTTCTGGTGGTCCATCACTACATATTGGACCTTTCTGGTGGTCCATCACTACATATTGGACATTTCTGGTGGTCCATCACTACATATTGGACCTTTCTGGTGTTCCATCACTACATATTGGACATTTCTGGTGTTCCATCACTACATATTGGACATTTCTGGTGTTCCATCACTACATATTGGACATTTCTGGTGGTCCATCACTACATATTGGACCTTTCTGGTGGTCCATCACTACATATTGGACATTTCTGGTGGTCCATCACTACATATTGGACCTTTCTGGTGGTCCATCACTACATATTGGACATTTCTGGTGGTCCATCACTACATATTGGACCTTTCTGGTGGTCCATCACTACATATTGGACATTTCTGGTGGTCCATCACTACATATTGGACATTTCTGGTGTTCCATCACTACATATTGGACATTTCTGGTGGTCCATCACTACATATTGGACATTTCTGGTGGTCCATCACTACATATTGGACATTTCTGGTGGTCCATCACTACATATTGGACCTTTCTGGTGGTCCATCACTACATATTGGACATTTCTGGTGGTCCATCACTACATATTGGACCTTTCTGGTGGTCCATCACTACATATTGGACATTTCTGGTGGTCCATCACTACATATTGGTACTTTCGATTTAGGAGGAATGACTGGAGGTGGTAACATTAGAGAACTATCAAAGAAAGCTCCACAATTACTAAACAAATCAATCAGTACGCTAATCAAGCTCTTTATGATATCAAACCCATTATATAAACTTCTTTATTAATAATGAAGGAATAATACCGTGATGACAGGACTCTGGGGGGGGGACCTAGTTTTCAATCAAGCCAGAAATCAAAGGCCCCACTAAGAGACTTTGCTATCAAAGGCAACACGAAACCAATCAGGTGCGTTAAGTGCTTGTGGTAAAGGTAGGGAGAGAAGGGGTGTGTGTGTGTGTGGGTGTGTGTAGGTAGGTGTATGTGGGTGTGTGTATGGGTCTGCCACCATACAGGGTTCATACACGTTTTGTTAAATTATTAACTCCTGTCCCTGTTTCCCTTCCTTCACTCTCCATTCCTCCTCCTCCATTCCACTTCTCCTCTCCCATCTTCCTCTCTTACCCCCCGCTACCTAATTCCCATTCTCCATTTTCTGTTGGTGGTGGCCGTGCTGTGTAGCGTAAGAAATGGGAACATATTCTGTCGTCTGGCCACTCTGGTAATTGATTTTTTTCCCTCCCCAGTGTGGCTGGTCGTCTCCTCCCAACTGGTGAGAGAGAGTAGGATTTGGAGGCGAATCCGGGAGGCCTTAACACCAGATCCCTTCATGGCTAAGGGTGGTGGAAGGAAGGAGAGAGAGAGAGAGAGAGAGAGAGAGAGAGAGAGAGAGAGAGAGAGAGAGAGAGAGAGAGAGAGAGAGAGAGAGAGAGAGAGAGAGAGAGAGAGAGAGAGAGAGAGAGAGAGAGAGAGAGAGAAAGAGAGAGAGAGAGAGAGAGAGAGAGAGAGAGAGAGAGAGAGAGAGAGAGAGAGAGAGAGAGAGAGAGAGAGAGACCTAAGTAACTTTTACAGCTGTGCTCTTTCCTCCTGTTCTTTCACGGTCAGTGATGAATTCAATACTTTTTAAGCTACAATAATTCAGCTATGTTATTCCCAGTTCTAATCACTGCAAATACAACGAAATCCTGTGTTTACGAGTACAGAAACGCAGCCAAAAGTGTGAGATCGGCCCACAGTCACGGACAGACTGGGAGACAGATTAAACGGACAGAATGGAAGGTCTCCACAGAGACAGACTGACTGGGAGACAGAATGGTACACTGACAGACTACGAGATACAAAATGTCTGAAAAACTGACAAACTACCAGTCTACCAAAAGGAAATAATACCTTTAACATATATATCCCGTTTAGCATAAATTTCGCAATATATTGAGTGTCCTGAAAAAAGGCATCATTTACTGTGGCTGACATTGTCATATATACATTTGCATATACCATCAATATAGCATATGCAAAAAAAATAGCATATTGACAAAAAAATTTGCAATTACGATCGGGATTTATCGGCAGATTCACACTAATGACTAATCAATGACCTAATTACCTCGGCATTTACCGCGCATATGGTCCAAATAAAATGAACATTCCAATTTCAAGCGTTTTTCTGTTCAAGGTTTTTTTGGTAACGTTAATAACAGAGCGAGAGGAACAGAACTGGTCAGACATTTACAAAATATGGTCGTGGGTCGAGGCCTGGGAATATCTTAAACACCAAGTCATACCATATTACCTAAGGCATTACGGGCTCACCATAGCCCGTGCTACTTGGAACTTTGTGTTCCAGGTAGCGAATCTTTAACAACAACAACAACAACCATATTACCAAACGTTTCCACAAAGTAATTACACCACCTTGTTCATTGATGAAGGCCTGGCGGCTGAGTGAACAGCACTCGGGATTCGTAGTCCTTAGGTTCCGATCCCCGGCGGAGGCGGAAACCAACGGGGCAGAGTTTCTTTCATCCTGATGCCCCCTGTTCACCTAGCAGTTTATTGGTACCTGGGAGTTAGACAGCTGCTACGAGCTGCTTCCTGGGGATGTGTAACAAAAAGGAGGCCTGGTCAAGGACCGGGCCGCGGGGACGCTAAGCCCCGATATCATCACAAGATAACCATCCATCCAGATCATGGGAATCCATCACTTGGTTCAACACACTTTCAAACATTCTTATTTTTGCCCGCAACTGTTATGATTAATCGGTACAGCGATGGACAGACGCTTTTTGCAGGTCGGCGTTCGATTCCCGATCGTTCCAGGTGGTTAGCCATCGTTCTTCACTCCGTCTGCCTATCCCAGTTCCTATCGTTTCCAACGCAGAAATGAAGAAAAAGCGCGTATTGAGAACTATGCCTCTTCAACGCAAGCAGAGCAGATCCTGTCCTCATAACTCTTAAAGTACTATATTGCCATACTGGCTTACCGCTTGTCCTGATAATTACCTTAATCTTACCTCTCTTGACATTTGAAATAGAAACAAAAAACACATTTGTAAAATAAATTCTTAATAAAAAAAAGCTACATGTGAGGCTTTTCACCGTCGACTTTCAACTGGAATCTCCAAATCCCAACCCAACCAGCAAGGCAAACATATCAAACAATACCTATAATCGCGCTCAAAATCCTCTAATTTATATAACTCGTAACGATGAGGTAAAATACAGCACAAGCGGCTTTGTAATTATCACTGTAAAATATCCCCCCGACGCTACACTACCTGTAACTCCACATTTGTATATATATTCGTTAAATGTCATTTTTCATGCAGGGTATATATCATTTTTTGTGTACAGCTGGAAATGACAAAATGTTGAATTTCATTATGAAACAGCAAACCAACTTTAGTCTGGAGTGGTGGGAGGGAGGGAGAGGGAGAGGGAGGGAGGTAGGAAAAGAGAGAGAGAGAGAATAGAGACAGAGGGAAAAAGAGAAATACAGACTGATCGATTGAGTACAATATTTCTGGTGCCATAACAACGATGTCATTGATGCTGAGAGAGAGAGAGAGAGAGAGAGAGAGAGAGAGAGAGAGAGAGAGAGAGAGAGAGAGAGAGAGAGAGAGAGAGAGAGAGAGAGAGAGAGAGAATAACACCTCCCCGTTAATATAAAAAAACACACATGATCCACTAATTAATCCATGCAACAGAAGGATCAATATGCAAAAAAATGGCATCTTGCCCCGGGTATGTTGCATGAGCTACCTTGCAAGGCTCTAAACATCACGGGAGTTGAACGCTTTAGAGTCGGACTTATGAATTTAGGAGTGGGATATGCAGCCTATGTTCTAGACCTTCCAGGCTATTAAGTGCATTTCCAAGCTCTGCAGGACTAGGATATGTGACCTTTGCTGCACTGATAACTGCCAGCTTTCCAGCCCTTGGGAATTGCCAGCTTTGCTCGCTTTGTAAAGAGATTGAAGACAGAGGCGTCTTTAAGGACGTCTCATCTAGTGAATCAAACCCTTCATAAGGTTCGTGTTTATTAGACAGGACCCCTGACATAAATCTGGCGGGCACACTGCCAGGGAGTGCCAGTACACCCTTCACCCAGCCTTTATCTTCCTCCCTTCTTCCCTCATTTATCACCCCTTCCACTGTCACATTCGTGTAAACATCGCCTTTCCCCTCCCCCCTCCCCTCATTCCTCTGTCACTACCACCTTCCCCTGGTTGATACACCTGGTTGATGGGGTTCTGGGAGTTCTTCTACTCCCCAAGCCCGGCCCGAGGCCAGGCTTGACTTGTGAGAGTTTGGTCCACCAGGTTTGGTCTTGGTTTGGTCTTGGTTTGGTCCCCACAGTCCCTGTCAACTTGTCAACCTCTATTTTTACTTATCGTTTCGCCTTTGTTACTTCCCTAGTCAATCTTCCCTTCCTCTCTTGTGTACCGTTCTCTATGTCCTTCTTTCTATTTACAGGACCAGCTTGGCTAGCATTCTGTAGGATAAACTTGAGTTATAGAGGATAAGCACTAAGATTCCTATGTAAATTGTGGGAGGTAGAAAGCTAGAAGATCTTTCGTCCACATCAGTTCATGTTGAACTCTCTTGAAACGTTCATCTGTTGGGGTGTATATTGTGTAGGTAGTTGTCTTTGATCAGTATATGAGGTTAACATCTGTATTATATATGGCAGGACTGCAGTCATGTGTAGGCCTAAGTTCTCATGTGGGCAGCTGACCGTTCTTCTCCATGATGAGTTCCTTGGTAGAAGACTTTGCACATGCGAGTCAGTTAAGGAAAGAGTGATCGCAAGTGCAGTGGAGTTCTTCTTTGGCGCTGGCTGAGCGTCCTGAGTTGTCATATCCGTCCTAGATGCGATAACCGTTTTACATCCAGTTTCCAAGTTGCTGCCGGATACATAAAGGCAAACGGAGACGAGAAAATGGGTACCACGTGGTCTACAATCCTGCACAATATTGAATCAAAAGATCTCTTGCTGGACCAGGTGATTGCGTTAACAATAAAACTGGACGAGGATTGCAATGAGCTGTTTAGCGTGGGTGTGTACTGTGGCAGGGCACTGGAGAACGGATGGGGGGGGGGGGGAGGAGCAGAACATGCAAGCTCCCCCCCCTCACATACTCCCCCTCCCCCCCCCCCCCCCACATACTCCCCCCTCCCCCCCTACATAACAGCCAGCCTCGCACCCCCGATAAAAGGCATCACGGCCGACAGAGAAATACTCTTAGTCGCCACCTCTCAAAGGATGAAATTGGAAGTTTGTGAATCTCTTCAGAGAGGAACGGTGAAGTTACTCTTGCAACTTTCCTCCCACGATATCTTGACGCTGTCTTGGTGGGCAACAGTCGTGAGAGAGAGAGAGAGAGAGAGAGAGAGAGAGAGAGAGAGAGAGAGAGAGAGAGAGAGAGAGAGAGAGAGAGAGAGAGAGAGAGAGAGAGAGAGAGAGAGAGATAAATATATATATTTAAATATACATAAAGGTTTATAAAGGCAGGAGTATATACAAATGAACATTGAAACTCATTTAAAATTGTAATATTTTATCAATATTTCTTGGATTACAACATTCTTCCTCTCAATTTATATACTTCTCTCTCTCTCTCTCTCTCCTCTCTCTCTCTCTCTCTCTCTCTCTCTCTCTCTCTCTCTCTCTCTCTCTCTCTCTCTCTCTCTCTCTCTCTCTCTCTCTCTCACACACTAGCAGATATCCACATTATGGACTGATATATCCAGTTATCTATTATTTTACACAGACTAGGTGACCCCTCCTTTCAGAAAGGTACTCCCGTTGGCACAATATACTCCCCCCACATACTCTCTCACACCCCCAACATACTCCCTCTTCACCCCCACATACCCATCCCCACCCCTACACCCAACAGGGAGCCACAACATCAACGGGACGCTGGCAAACAACAGAACATCGTTTAGTAATCCAAACCAGAGGTCTTTCAGGGCAAGATACTCACCCTTTGTTAATCTAATATTGGAACATGCAGCACCGGCCTGGAATCCGTACCTCGTGAAATAATTAAAAAGCACAAAAGGTTTTGCAACAAAATTAGTACCAGAGCTAAAAGGGTTAAGCTATAAGAATAGTATAGGATATCCTATAAGGACACAACCGACTTGAGAATGGTCCAGGGCGGACCGAAACGTCGTCGTCCCTTCACCTTCTAGTGTGTGGTTTGGTGAACACGCTATAAGGATAGGTTTAGGGAACTACATCTCACAAAGAAAAAAATCTGGGTGGGGGTGGACATAATCGCAATATACAAGATACTAA